>NW_024043432.1:0-12411 GCF_014851395.1 Micropterus salmoides
TCAGGTGCCTTTGCTAAAAGACAGTAGACTTCGTCTGGTGAGTTATAAGTTTCAAAATTTAAAATGTTTGCTCTAGTATAGTTCCTGACTTGCAAGTACCTGAAAAAGTGATATGGTGGTAAGTCAAATTTGGCTTTGAGTTGGTCAAATGAGGCGAACACATTGTCAATATACAGGTCTTTCATGGTAGCCAAGCCTTTCCCTTTCCAGATAGAGAAAACCGGATCTGACTGTGGGGGTGAAATGCATGACTGTGACAAATGCGGGCAAAACTAGAAGTGTTTGTTAGATTCAATGTTTTTTTAATTTGGCACCACACCTTTAGCAAGCCCTTTAAATGGTCCGGGACTTCTTTTTGTTGTATTAAGTAATGCCGGGAGGGAGGTTCCAGTATTGTCCTGTTCTATGGCCAGTGTCACGCTCTGCCGATTGGCCATCCTTTGTGTTTAGTTAGTGTTATTTTGGTCTGTTGGGTTTTGGGGGTCTGTCTTGTCTTTCGTCTAGTGTTCGGTAACCCTTGTCATGTCTGTTACCCCAGTGATCCCTCTGCATGTCTGTCTCTGTTTTCCCCTGCTCTCTCTCTCTCTCTCTCTCTCTCTCTCTCTCTCTCTCTCTCTCTCTCTCCCTATCTGTGCCTCGTTAGCCTCATGTCTTTCACCTGTGTTTCTCCCGCTCTGCTCGTTAGTCCCTGTGTATATATACCTGGTGTTTCTGTCTTGTCTTTGCCTGGTCATTGTTCATGTTACCCCCCAGTCTGTCCTGCGTGTACTCTCTGCCTGCCTGTAACCAGCCTTGCTTGTCTTGTCTCCCTGTACTTTTGGATTTTGGATTTCTGTTCATTCAGCCACTCACCTGTAAGTGTGCTCGCTTTTGGTTATATTAAAACCCTTTGTTGAACTATACCTGCTCCGCTCTGTGTCCTGCGTTTGGGTCCTCCAACCTGCCCTCCACACCACGATCGTGACAGAATGACCGGGCCAATTAGCCCAGCAGACACTCTAACTGAGGAACAGACTGACGTGCTGAGGGAGCTTCTGACGCTGAGGAATATGTGGTATGGGGCTAGTCATGTTAGCCATAAGGCAGCTATTGTGTCCCTTGCCTGGAAGAGTCTGGCTGCTCAGCCAGGAGCAGCAGACTCTCTTCCTGGGTGGGTTTGTGACTTCCTCCACACCTCAGCCGATCCCCCAGCCAAGTCCTCATCAGTTCCTCAGTCCGTTAACCTGGAAATGGCTAACACCCGGACCGCTAGCCTCCGGCCGTCTATTCCCCAGCCTGCTAGCCCTCAAAGGACTGGTTCTCGGCCTGCTAGTTGCAGGTTGGGAAGCATCCTCCTGTCCTGCCCGGCTAGCGCTGCTAGCCCTCCGCCTGTCCTGCCTGTTTTCTGTTCGGCTGGCGCTGCTAGCAGCCAGCCTGCCCACCTGCCTGATCCCCGGCCTGCTAGCGCTGCTAGCAGCCAGCCTGCCCACCTGCGTGATCCCCGGCCTGCTAGCTCTGCTAGCAGCCAGCCTGATCACCAGCCGACCCCTGTTCCCTCGTCGGTGGTCCGACCAAAACCAGCTCCGTTGGTGGCCCAGCCGACTCCTGTTCCCTCGTCAGTGGTCAGGCCGACTCCAGCTCCTCGTGTCCGGCCCATGGCCTCCAGCCCAGCTGTCCAGTCGGTGGTCAGGCCGACTCCAGCTCCTCGTGTCCGGCCCATGGCCTCCAGCCCAGCTGTCCAGTCGGTGGTCAGGCTGACTCCAGCTCCTCGTGTCCGGTCCATGGCCTCCAGCCCAGCTATCCAGTCGGTGGTCAGGCGTACTCCAGCTCCTCGTGTCCGGTCCATGGCCTCCAGCCCAGCTGTTCAGTCCATGGCCTCCATGCTTGGCCGGTGGTCCTCAGCCCTGAGGTTCCGCCCTCAGCGCTGGCCTCCTGCCCGATCTCCTGAATTCTGTGGCCCCCCTGATTTGCTCGGCCCGTCGGTTCGCCCTCTGGGACGGCTCCCAGAACTGTTTTGTCCCCTTGGCCTGCTTGTGCAACCTCCCGAACTCTGTCGCCCCCTTGCCTTGCCCTCTGGCCACCCACCTGAGAGTTCCTGGTCTGGCCCTCCTCCTGTCCTCCCTCCGCCCACCCTGGCTCGGCTCGAATTTTGCCAAATTCACAGTGAGGTTAGCCCAGGCCAGGCGTGGCCTGAATCCGCTGCAAATGTTCTGGCCATGTGTCGCTATACACCACCACATCATCTAGATACACAGCACACCCCTGCAAACCAGAAACAACCCGGTTCATTAAACGTTAGAAGGTATCAGGTGCATTTCTCAACCCAAATGGCATGACGGTGTAAGAGTACAACCCTGTAGGTGCAATGAAGGATGCAATTTCCTGAGCCCGTGGTGTCAGTGGGACTTGCCAGTAACCCTTAAGGAGATCAAATTTACTCACAAACTTAGCTGAACCAACTTGATCCACGCAATCCTCGAACCGAGGAAGGGGGAAAACTGTCTGGCCTGGTTATGGCATTCACTTTACGGAAGTCAGTACAAGGTCTAAAAGTCCTATCTGGCTTACTGACTAACAGACATGGTGAGGCCCAGCTAGAATGTGAGGGTGCTGCAATGCCATTCTCTAGCATGTATTTAACCTCAGTCTCTAACTGCTCACGTTTCTCAAGAGAAGTTCTGTAGAAGCGCTGTTTTATAGGTGCAGCATCTCCCACCTCAATGTCGTGCTCTACAATATGTGTTTGTGAAGGAACGTCTGAAAAAAGGTGACCTAATCAGAGATCTCAACTCATCCAATTCAGATGGTGACAAATGTCCAGAGTCCTAACAATACATAAAGTTTATCCAGACACTCTTTTTAAACCGGCCTTGCGTCATACAGTCAGTGACCTCAAGTTCATCAAGCTTGGCTTTTGGGAGATTAGAACTAGTTGCCCCAAGAGGAACTGCCACAGCGACCATTTCACCCCAGCTTCAGTTCCTGAAGCAGCATGAGAAAAGTAAGGCTTTAACAGGTTTACATGACACATTTGGGTAGCCTTCCTTCTATCTGGGGTAGATAAAACTTAGTTCTGATCTGACACTTTCCGTAGCACAGAATAGGGCCCCACAAATTTAGACTGAAAAGGGGATGAAACCAAAGGCAACAGGGCTAACACTTGCCAGGGCAAAAAATGTGTTTTTCTGTATCATATAACCATTACATTTTCTTCTGGGAAGACTCCAATTTTGTTCTGGCCATTCTACACGCGTCAAAGAGCCGTCGCTTGAAACCATTTACATAACCCAACAGGGGGGATTAGGTAGTTCCCAATCCTCCTTCCAATGGGCCTCGGACATTGTGTCCAAAAAACAGATTATTTGGACTCAAATCAGTACTCGATTGAACAACTTCCCTGGCAGCTAACAATAGTCAAGGTAACCTTCTTGACAGTCACGGTTCAACTCAGTGCAGTAGGATCGTAGCAAAGATCTCAGGGTTTGATGAAACCTCTCAAGAGCCCCCTGGCTCTGTGGATGGTAAGCACAAAAATCTCACCAAACATCTGAGAAGTGAAATTTTTGCCCTGGTCAGTCTGAATAACTTTAGGAATGCCAAAGATAGAAATTAAAGCTGCAAGCAGCGTTGGGCGGGCCCTCGCACTTGTAAGCGCATCCGCGTGTGAGCTGGCCGAGTTGCATATTCTGGAGCTCTGCCGGTGCGGCTGTGAATTTCCTACGCGGTTCCGACGCCGCATGAAGGTAAATGCTCCGTACTTGTATAGCGCCTTTCTAGTCTTTTCGACCACTCAAAGCGCATTTACACTACATCTGCATTCACCAAGTGCCTAAGTGCTCAAACGGAAACTAACATTCACACTCACTCATACACTGGCGGAATAGCCGCCAGGGGCAATTCGGGGTTCAGTATCTTGCCCAAGGACACTTCGACACGCAACCAGGGGGAGCCAGGGATTAAACCGCCGACCTTCCGATTAACGGCCAACCCGCTCTACCTCCTGAGCCACAGCTGCCCCATATGGAAGGTGTTATATGTCACTTCCTGTGTCCCCTATGTGGAGCTACATAGCTTGCCGCTATGAATATAAATCGGTATTGGTGTGTAGATGTCTGCGGGGTGGGAGAGTTATCAAGTACGTAAAGTTTGTTTCAGATGTGAGCATGTACACTGAACAATAATGTACCCAAACAATAAAATAAATTCCTTTTATATTTCCCTGCCTTGTTGTTTATGTGTACATACAGAGGAAGAATGTGAGAACAGCACACATTTCATCGTTACTGTGTGTTAGAGCATGGGAGAACAGTGGATACTTTTAATACAGCCCACACCCCTAATACTGTATAACTATAACAAGTAGAGAACAGAAGAAAAACATGTTCTGTCTCTACAACTGTCTGCATAGCTTATTCATATTGTGTAATGAATGAAAATAAATAGGCCTACTAGGCTCCTCTCTACTTTGACATTTAAGATTAGCTTGTTTGATCCACCTTCATACACATGAGACATTACTGTACAACTTGAGAAAGGTGAGTTGTTTTCTGCTCCAGCCTGCCTAAAAGAAAAGCGTTTTTGGGATTAAATGGACTTTATTAGCTGCTGCAGTGCAGGATGAACTCAGAATAGACCCATTTCTCACCTTATTATTCTAAATCATGCAACGAAGAAGAAGAAATGCATAATAAATCCTGGGACAAAATCTGTCCACAATACTGTACAGCATGTAGTCTAACGAACAAGACTTGTGTTATAGCTGACTTGGGCAGTGAAATGTTTTTTTAATTCATGTGGTCATAGTTGTCCACAACTCAAATCAGAATATAAGAAGAAATGTTTTATACCACCTCAAGAAGGCTTCCTATCAGAAAGGTAGGAAGGTATTTCAAATGTACAACTGCAGTACTTAAATCTAAGTAAAGTAATTTCCCTGACATTTTTGTGTTACTTTACTTTTAATAGACGCATGTAACAGGTTTTATACTTCCTGTGAGTATAATCCAATCAATCTTATTTTCATACTGTATATCTGTTGTGTAATTTGATAAATTGTGTTGTATGTGGTGCTCGCATCGGGTACTACTGAGACTTCATTGCCCTCTTCAGAGAAGACTCTGACTGCAACGTGCGTCTTTGTAAAGAGAGAAACGGACAGAAAAAGTCTCTAACTCTGCCTGTCAGCTCGCTCTGCTCCGTTAAAACTGAATTTACCATACAGAGTTGAATACGAGTGCACTCCAGATTTAGCGGCAGCCAGCTGACCGTGTGCTTCTCCCTATACCGCAGTTCTGTGTCCATGCATGCAGCAAACTGAAAGCACTGTCTGTCGGAGCGTCTACGTGAAAAGAGAAGGAAGACATGGCTGGTAGTATTGTCTTCAGAGTTGTTAAACACCTCAGCGCACTGAAGGAAGCCATCTGACTGTGTGAGGGGCAAGATCGTTGATGTCTGCAGGCAGAGTAGGCCTAGAGCTCTCCTGTCTGACTGGTCCACCAATAGCAGAGAAGATGACTAACTTTATTAGGGCCCGAGCTCGACCGTGCGAGGTCCCTATTGAATTTGCTTGGATTATATATATATATATTTTTTTATTAGGGCCCGAGCACGACCGTGTGAGGTCCCTATTGAATTTGCTCGGATTATATATATATTTAGGGCCCGAGCACGACCGTGCGAGGTCCCTATTGAATCTGCTCGGATTTTTTTTTTTTTTTTTTTTTTTTTCTGCAAAGTAGGCCCAAATGACATGGCCTAAACATACTCGAAAACTCACCAAAATTTGCAAACATGTCAGAACCAGTGAAAAATTTCGTATTCTACAAGTTTCGCACATGGGCGTGGCAAAATGACTCGCTAGCGCCACCTTGAAAATTGGAAATGATTAGCCCCTCGTTCACGTTCAACCTACATGTACGAAATTTTCTGGGGACATGTATCGTATCAAGACGCACAAAAAAGCCTCAAGAACCCATAGCCTAAAGTCAACAGGAAGTCGGCCATTTTGAATTTTATGGCCATTTTTGGATGATTTACACACTTCGTACTTTAACGAACTCCTCCTAGGGATTTAGTCGGATCGACGTCAAATTTCTGCTGTGCCTTCTAAAGGCATTGACGATGAAAAGTTGTGCTATTTGCGAGTTTTCGTCAATGGGCGTGTCCGTGGCGTCGATGATTCGCAATGAAACAGGAAGTTGTTGTAACTTCAGTGTACATGCTCACATCTGGACCAAACTGTACATGTAGGATGAGAGTCCCGCCCTGAACACATGTACATGCCGACATTCACCCACAGTCATAGCGCCACCTGCTGGCAACAGAAAGTGACCTTTAACGAAGCAGCCCCCGCCGCACGTTTCACCTACGTGCACGAATTTTCTGTGGTACGTGTATCATGTCCAGACGCACAAAAAAGCCTCTTGGAGCCATAGCCTAAAATCAACAGGAAGTCGGCCATTTGAATTTTACGTCAAATTTTGGATGATTTACACACTTCGTACTTTAACGAACTCCTCCTAGGGATTTAGTCCGACCGACCTCAAATTTGTGCTGTGCCTTCTAAAGGCATTGAAGATGAAAAGTTGTGCTATTTGCAAGTTTTCGTCAATGGGCGTGTCCGTGGCGTGGCGTCAAAGATCAGCTCTTCGCCATGACACGGAAGTTGTCGTAACTTCAGTGTACATGCTCACATCTGGACCAAACTGTACATGTAGGATGAGAGTCCCGCCCTGAACACATGTACATGCTGACATTCACAGACAGTCATAGCGCCACCTGCTGGCAACAGGAAGTGACTTTTAACGAAGCAGCCCCCGCCGCACGTTTACCTACGTGCACGAATTTTCTGTGGTACGTGTATCTTGTCCAGACGCACAAAAAAGCCTCTTGGAGCGATGCCCTAAAATCAACAGGAAGTCGGCCATTTTGAATTTTACGTCAAATTTTGGATGATTTACACACTTCGTACTTTAACGAACTCCTCCTAGGGATTAAGTCCGACCGACCTCAAATTTGTGCTGTGCCTTCTAAAGGCATTGAAGATGAAAAGTTGTGCTATTTGCAAGTTTTCGTCAATGGGCGTGTCCGTGACGTGGCGTCAAAGATCAGCTCTTCGCCATGACACGGAAGTTGTCGTAACTTCAGTGTACATGCTCACATCTGGACCAAACTGTACATGTAGGATGAGAGTCCCGCCCTGAACACATGTACATGCTCACATTCACAGACAGTCATAGCGCCACCTACTGGCAACAGGAAGTGACTTTTAACGAAGCAGCCCCCGCCGCACGTTTTACCTACGTGCACGAATTTTCTGTGGTACGTGTATCTTGTCCAGACGCACAAAAAAGCCTCTTGGAGCGATGCCCTAAAATCAACAGGAAGTCGGCCATTTTGAATTTTACGTCAAATTTTGGATGATTTACACACTTCGTACTTTAACGAACTCCTCCTAGGGATTTAGTCCGACCGACTTCAAATTTGTGCTGTGCCTTCTAAAGGCATTGAAGATGAAAAGTTGTGCTATTTGCGAGTTTTCGTCAATGGGTGTGTCCGTGGCGTGGCGTCAGAGATCAAGTCTTCGCCATGACACAGGAAGTTGTTGTAACTTCAGTGTACATGCTCACATCTGAACCAAACTTTACGTGCTTGATAACTCTCCCACCCCGCTATGGAGGACCGATCCTGACACAGTCAGAAATAAATACAGAAATAAATAAATGCTCAATAAATAAATAAGCATCCAATTAAATACACAAAAAAATTAAGTAAATAAATAAATGTAGGTAGTAATTAAATTATACAAGGAGACATAAATGTATATATTTTAATTAGTGCCTTTACTTATTCACCTTTGTTATAATTACCTTATTTGTTTATTCAACTTTATTTATTACTAATTTTTTTAATGTATTTATTTATGTGTGTTTTAATATTTTTGTCTGTTTTATTCTTCCTTTGTATTTATTTACCTTATTTATTTTCACCCATGGTATTTATTTCTGCCTGTCTTAAATTTTTGTATGCATTTCTGCCTCATTATGCAAATGAGGAGGGGCTGTGTCTCAAGGGGTCATCTTCTCTGCTATTGGTGGACCAGTCAGACAGGAGAGCTCCTACTCTGCCTGCAGACATCAACGATCTTGCCCCTCACACAGTCAGATGGCTTCCTTCAGTGCGCTGAGGTGTTTAACAACTCTGAAGACAATACTACCAGCAATGTCTTCCTTCTCTTTTCACGTAGAAGCACCGACAGACAGTGCTTTCAGTTTGCTGCATGCATGGACACAGAACTGCGGTATAGGGAGAAGCACACGGTCAGCTGGCTGCAGCTAAATCTGGAGTGCACTCGTATTCAATTCTGTATGGTAAATTCAGTTTTAACGGAGCAGAGCGAGCTGACAGGCAGAGTTAGAGACTTTTTCTGTCCGTTTCTCTCTTTACAAAGACGCATGTTGCAGTCAGAGTCTTCTCTGAGATGCGAGCACCACATACAACACAATTTATCAATTACACAACGGATATACAGTATGAAAATAAGATTGATTGGATTATACTCACAGGAAGTATAAAACCTCTTACATGGGTCTATTAAAAGTAAAGTAACACAAAAATGTCAGGGAAATTACTTTACTTAGATTTAAGTACTGCAGTTGTACATTTGAAATACCTTCCTACCTTTCTGATAGGAAGCCTTCTTGAGGTGGTATAAAACATTTCTTTATATTCTGATTTGAGTTGTGGACAACTATGACCACATGAATTAAAAAAACATTTCACTGCCCAAGTCAGCTATAACACAAGTCTTGTTCATCAGACTACATGCTGTACAGTTTGTGGACAGATTTTGTCCCAGGATTTCTTATGCATTTCTTCTTCTTCGTTGCATGATTTAGAATAATAAGGTGAGAAATGGGTCTATTCTGAGTTCATCCTGCACTGCAGCAGCTAATAAAGTCCATTTAATCCCAAAAACGCTTTTCTTTTAGGCAGGCTGGAGCAGAAAACAACTCACCTTTCTCAAGTTGTACAGTAATGTCACATGTGTATGAAGGTGGATCAAACAAGCTAATCTTAAATGTCAAAGTAGAGAGGAGCCTAGTAGGCCTATTTATTTTCATTCATTACATATGAATAAGCTATGCAGACAGTTGTAAAGAAAGAACATCTTTTTCTTCTGTTCTCTACTTGTTATAGTTACACAGTATTAGGGGTGTGGGCTGTATTAAAAGTATCCACTGTTCTCCCATGCTCTAACACACAGTAACGATGAAATGTGTGCTGTTCTCACATTCCTCTGTATGTACACATAAACAACAAGGCAGGGAAATATAAAAGGAATTTATTTTTGTTTGGGTACATTATTGTTCAGTGTACATGCACATCTGAAACAAACTTTACGTGCTTGATAACTCTCCCACCCCGCAGACATCTACACGTCAATACCGATTTATATTCATAGCGGCAAGTGCTATGTAGCTCCACATAGGGGACACAGGAAGTGACATATAGCATTCATGCGGCGTCGGAACCGCGTAGGAAATTCACAGCCGCACCGGCAGAGCTCCAGAATGTGCAACTCGGCCGGCTCACGGACGCGCTACAGTGCGAGGGCCCGCCAACGCTGCTTGCAGCTTTAATTAGGGCCGAGCACGACCGTGCGAGGTCCCTATTGAATTGCTCGGATTATTTTTTTTTTTTTTTTTTTTTTTTTTTTTTTTCTGCAAAGTAGGCCCAAATGACATGGCCTAAACATACTCGAAAACTCACCAAAATTTGCAAACATGTCAGAACCGGTGAAAAATTTCGTATTCTACAAGTTTCGCACATGGGCGTGGCAAAATGACTCGCTAGCGCCACCTAGAAAATTGGAAAATTAGCCCCTCGTTCACGTTCAACCTACATGTACGAAATTTTCTGGGGACATGTATGTCAAGACGCACAAAAAAGCCTCAAGAACCCATAGCCTAAAGTCAACAGGAAGTCGGCCATTTTGAATTTTATGGCCATTTTTGGATGATTTACACACTTCGTACTTTAACGAACTCCTCCTAGGGATTTAGTCGGATCGACGTCAAATTTCTGCTGTGCCTTCTAAAGGCATTGACGATGAAAAGTTGTGCTATTTGCGAGTTTTCGTCAATGGGCGTGTCCGTGGCGTCGATGATTCGCAATGAAACAGGAAGTTGTTGTAACTTCAGTGTACATGCTCACATCTGGACCAAACTGTACATGTAGGATGAGAGTCCCGCCCTGAACACATGTACATGCCGACATTCACCCACAGTCATAGCGCCACCTGCTGGCAACAGAAAGTGACCTTTAACGAAGCAGCCCCGCCGCACGTTTCACCTACGTGCACGAATTTTCTGTGGTACGTGTATCTTGTCCAGACGCACAAAAAAGTCTCTTGGAGCCATAGCCTAAACCCAACAGGAAGTCGGCCATTTTGAATTTTACGTCAAATTTTGGATGATTTACACACTTCGTACTTTAACGAACTCCTCCTAGGGATTTAGTCCGACCGACCTCAAATTTGTGCTGTGCCTTCTAAAGGCATTGAAGATGAAAAGTTGTGCTATTTGCAAGTTTTCGTCAATGGGCGTGTCCGTGGCGTGGCGTCAAAGATCAACTCTTCGCCATGACACGGAAGTTGTCGTAACTTCAGTGTACATGCTCACATCTGGACCAAACTGTACATGTAGGATGAGAGTCCCGCCCTGAACACATGTACATGCTGACATTCCCACAGTCATAGCGCCACCTGCTGGCAACAGGAAGTGACTTTTAACGAAGCAGCCCCCGCCGCACGTTTTACCTACGTGCACGAATTTTCTGTGGTACGTGTATCTTGTCCAGACGCACAAAAAAGCCTCTTGGAGCGATGCCCTAAAATCAACAGGAAGTCGGCCATTTTGAATTTTACGTCAAATTTTGGATGATTTACACACTTCGTACTTTAACGAACTCCTCCTAGGGATTTAGTCGACCGACCTCAAATTTGTGCTGTGCCTTCTAAAGGCATTGAAGATGAAAAGTTGTGCTATTTGCAAGTTTTCGTCAATGGGCGTGTCCGTGGCGTGGCGTCAAAGATCAACTCTTCGCCATGACACGGAAGTTGTCGTAACTTCAGTGTACATGCTCACATCTGGACCAAACTGTACATGTAGGATGAGAGTCCCGCCCTGAACACATGTACATGCTGACATTCACAGACAGTCATAGCGCCACCTGCTGGCAACAGGAAGTGACTTTTAACGAAGCAGCCCCCGCCGCACGTTTACCTACGTGCACGAATTTTCTGTGGTACGTGTATCTTGTCCAGACGCACAAAAAAGCCTCTTGGAGCGATGCCCTAAAATCAACAGGAAGTCGGCCATTTTGAATTTTACGTCAAATTTTGGATGATTTACACACTTCGTACTTTAACGAACTCCTCCTAGGGATTTAGTCCGACCGACTTCAAATTTGTGCTGTGCCTTCTAAAGGCATTGAAGATGAAAAGTTGTGCTATTTGCGAGTTTTCGTCAATGGGGTGTCCGTGGCGTGGCGTCAGAGATCAAGTCTTCGCCATGACACAGGAAGTTGTTGTAACTTCAGTGTACATGCTCACATCTGAACCAAACTTTACGTGCTTGATAACTCTCCCACCCGTTATGGAGGACCGATCCTGACACAGTCAGAAATAAATACAGAAATAAATAAATGCTCAATAAATAAATAAGCATCCAATTAAATACACAAAAAAATAAAGTAAATAAATAAATGTAGGTAGTAATTAAATTATACAAGGAGACATAAATTATATTTAATTAGTGCCTTTAATTCACCTTTGTTATAATTACCTTATTTGTTTATTCAACTTTATTATACTAATTTTTTAATGTATTTAATGTGTGTGTTTTAATATTTTTGTCTGTTTTATTCTTCCTTTGTATTTATTACCTTATTTATTTTCACCCATGGTATTTATTTCTGCCTGTCTTTTTTAAATTTTGTATGCATTTCTGCCTCATTATGCAAATGAGGAGGGGCTGTGTCTCAAGGGGTCATTTCTCTGCTATGGTGGACAGTCAGACAGGAGAGCTTACTCTGCTGCAGACATCAACGATCTTGCCCCTCACACAGTCAGATGGCTTCCTTCAGTGCGCTGAGGGTTTAACAACTCTGAAGACAATACTCCAGCAATGTCTTCCTTCTCTTTTCACGTAGAAGCACCGACAGACAGTGCTTTCAGTTGCTGCATGCATGGACAACAGAACTGCGGTATAGAGAGAAGCACACGGTCAGCTGGCTGCAGCTAAATCTGGAGTGCACTCGTATCAATTCTGTATGGTAAATTCAGTTTTAACGGAGAGCAGAGCGAGCTGACAGGCAGAGTTAGAGACTTTTTCTGTCCGTCTCTTTACAAAGACGCATGTTGCAGTCAGA
>NW_024043433.1:0-20747 GCF_014851395.1 Micropterus salmoides
AACAAGCATTTCCACAGTGTAATAAAGGTTTCTGTTATGTCCATGTCCTTGTTTTGGGTGTTCTCAAAGTGATGCGTTCCCTTGGATAGCAGTTGGTAGAGCGGAGGACTGTAGATTCATAAGTCAGAAATCCTTAAGTCGCTGGTTCAACTCCGCTCGAAGGAGGTGCTTTATGTTTGTGTCCGACTGACAAAACAAGAAGCCGAGATGGTTTCATTGCTTGATATGTTCAGACAAGCTTAGCTTGTCCACATCCAGCGCTAGAAGGTAAAACACAGAGACATGTTCTGCTAATTCCGTGTAGTTCTTCTGCAATTATTAGAAGCCGAGATGGGTTTCTTTGCTTGAAATGTTCAGACAAGCTTAGCTTGTCCACATCCAGTGCTAGAAGGTGAAACGCAGAGACAGAAACATGTTCTGCTAATTCTGTGTAGTTCTTCTGATATTTTTTAGAAGCTAAGATGGTTTCTTTGCTTGATATGTTCAGACAAGCTGAGTTTGTCCACATCCAGCGCTAGAAGTAAAAACACAGAGACAGTTCTGCTAATTCCGTGTAGTTCGTCTGCAATTATTTAGAAGCCGAGATGGGTTTCTTTGCTTGAAATGTTCAGACAAGCTTAGCTTGTCCACATCCAGTGCTAGCAGGTGAAACGCAGAGACAGAAACATGTTCTGCTAATTCTGTGTAGTTCTTCTGATAGTTTTTAGAAGCTAAGATGGGTTTCTTTGCTTGATATGTTCAGACAAGCTGAGCTTGTCCACATCCAGCGCTAGAAGGTAAAACACAGAGACATGTTCTGCTAATTCCGTGTAGTTCGCTGCATTATTCAGAAGCCGAGATGGGTTTTCTTTGCTTGAAATGTTCAGACAAGCTTAGCTTGTCCACATCCAGTGCTAGCAGTGAAACGCAGAGAAAGAAACATGTTCTGCTAATTCTGTGTAGTTCTTCTGATATTTTTAGAAGCTAAGATGGGTTTCTTTGCTTGATATGTTCAGACAAGCTGAGCTTGTCCCATCCAGCGCTAGAAGGTAAAACACAGAGACATGTTCTGCTAATTCCGTGTAGTTCGTCTGAAATTATTTAGAAGCCGAGATGGTTTTCTTTGCTTGAAATTTCAGACAAGCTTAGCTTGTCCACATTCAGTGCTAGCAGGTGAAACGCAGAGACAGAAACATGTTCTGCTAATTCTGTGTAGTTCTTCTGATATTTTTTAGAAGCTAAGATGGGTTTCTTTGCTTGATATGTTCAGACAAGCTGAGCTTGTCCACATCCCGCTAGAAGGTAAAACACAGAGACATGTTCTGCTAATTCCGTGTAGTTCTTCTGCAATTATTTAGAAGCCGGATGGTTTCTTTCTTGATATGTTCAGACAAGCTGAGCTTGTCCACATCCAGCTCTAGAAGGTAAAACCAGAGACATGTTCTGCTAATTCGTGTAGTTCGTCTGCAATTATTTAGAAGCCGAGATGGGTTTCTTTGCTTGAAATGTTCACAAGCTTAGCTTTCCACATCCAGTGCTAGCAGGTGAAACGCAGAGACAGAAACATGTTCTGCTAATTCTGTGTAGTTCTTCTGATATTTTTTAGAAGCTAAGATGGGTTTTCTTTGCTTGATATGTTCAGACAAGCTGAGCTTGTCCACATCCAGCGCTAGCAGGTGAAACACAGAGACATGTTCTTCTAATCTGTGTAGTTTTTTCTGCAATTATTTCAAGCAGGTAAGTCTGACTTTAGTCAACAATGAACCAGTTTTAAACAAGCATTTCCACAGTGTAATAAAGGTTTCTGTTATGTCCATGTCCTTGTTATTGGGTTCTCAAAAGTGATGTGTTCCCTTCGATAGCTCAGTTGGTAGAGCGGAGGACTGTAGATTCATAATGTCAGAAATCCTTAGGTCGCTGGTTCAACTCCGGCTCGAAGGAGGTGCTTTATGTTTGTGTCCGACTGACAAACAAGAAGCCGAGATGGGTTTCATTGCTTGATATCCAGCGCTAGAAGGTAAAAGACAAGACGTGTTCTGCTAATTCCGTGTAGTTCTTCTGATATTTTTTAGAAGCTAAGATGGGTTTCTTTGCTTGATATGTTCAGACAAGCTGAGCTTGTCCACATCCCGCTAGAAGGTAAAACACAGAGACATGTTCTGCTAATTCCGTGTAGTTCGTCTGCAATTATTTAGAAGCCGAGATGGGTTTCTTTGCTTGAAATGTTCAGACAAGCTTAGCTTGTCCACATCCAGTGCTAGCAGGTGAAACGCAGAGACAGAAACATGTTCTGCTAATTCTGTGTAGTTCTTCTGATATTTTTTAGAAGCTAAGATGGGTTTTTTGCTTGATATGTTCAGACAAGCTGAGCTTGTCCACATCCAGCGCTAGAAGGTAAAACAGAGACATGTTCTGCTAATTCCGTGTATTCTTCTGCAATTATTTAGAAGCCGAGATGGTTTTTGCTTGATATGTTCAGACAAGCTGAGCTTGTCCACATCCAGCTCTAGAAGGTAAAACACAGAGACATGTTCTGCTAATTCTGTGTAGTTCGTCTGCAATTATTTAGAAGCCGAGATGGGTTTCTTTGCTTGAAATGTTCAGACAAGCTTAGCTTGTCCACATCCAGTGCTAGCAGGTGAAACGCAGAGACGAAACATGTTCTGCTAATTCTGTGTAGTTCTTCTGATATTTTTTAGAAGCTAAGATGGGTTTCTTTGCTTGATATGTTCAGACAAGCTGAGCTTGTCCACATCCAGCGCTAGCAGTGAAACACAGAGACATGTTCTTCTAATTCTGTGTAGTTCTTCTGCAATTATTTCAAGCAGGTATCTGACTTTAGTCAACAATGAACCAGTTTTAAACAAGCATTTCCACAGTGTAATAAAGGTTTCTGTTATGTCCATGTCCTTGTTATTGGGTGTTCTCAAAAGTGATGCGTTCCCTTCGATAGCTCAGTTGGTAGAGCGGAGGACTGTAGATTCATAATGTCAGAAATCCTTAGGTCGCTGGTTCAACTCCGGCTCGAAGGAGGTGCTTTATGTTTGTGTCCGACTGACAAAACAAGAAGCCGAGATGGGTTTCATTGCTTGATATCCAGCGCTAGAAGGTAAAAGACAGAGACGTGTTCTGCTAATTCTGTGTAGTTCTTCTGATATTTTTAGAAGCTAAGATGGGTTTCTTTGCTTGATATGTTCAGACAAGCTGAGCTTGTCCACATCCAGCGCTAGAAGGTAAAACACAGAGACATGTTCTGCTAATTCCGTGTAGTTCGTCTGCAATTATTTAGAAGCCGAGATGGGTTTCTTTGCTTGAAATGTTCAGACAAGCTTAGCTTGTCCACATCCAGTGCTAGCAGGTGAAACGCAGAGACAGAAACATGTTCTTCTAATTCTGTGTAGTTCTTCTGCAATTATTTCAAGCAGGTAAGTCTGACTTTAGTCAACAATGAACCAGTTTTAAACAAGCATTTCCACAGTGTAATAAAGGTTTCTGTTATGTCCATGTCCTTGTTATTGGGTGTTCTCAAAAGTGATGCGTTCCCTTCGATAGCTCAGTTGGTAGAGCGGAGGACTGTAGATTCATAATGTCAGAAATCCTTAGGTCGCTGGTTCAACTCCGGCTCGAAGGAGGTGCTTTATGTTTGTGTCCGACTGACAAAACAAGAAGCCGAGATGGGTTTCATTGCTTGATATGTTCAGACAAGCTTAGCTTGTCCACAACCAGCGCTAGAAGGTGAAACACAGAGACATGTTCTTCTAATTCTGTGTAGTTCTTCTGCAATTATTTCAAGCAGGTAAGTCTTACTTAGTCAACAATGAACCAGTTTTAAACAAGCATTTCCACAGTGTAATAAAGGTTTCTGTTATGTCCATGTCCTTGTTATTGGGTGTTCTCAAATGTGATGCGCTCCCTTCGATAGCTCAGTTGGTAGAGCGGAGGACTGTAGATTCATAATGTCAGAAATCCTTAGGTCGCTGGTTCAACTCCGGCTCGAAGGAGGTGCTTTATGTTTGTGTCCACCTGACAAAACAAGAAGCCGAGATGGGTTTCTTTGCTTGATATGTTCAGACAAGCTTAGCTTGTCCACATCCAGCGCTAGAAGGTAAAACACACAGACAAAGATATGTTCTGCCAATTCTGTGTAGTTCTTCTGCAATTATTTAGAAGCCGAGATGGGTTTCTTTGCTTGATATGTTCAGACAAGCTGAGCTTGTCCACATCCAGCGCTAGAAGGTAAAACACAGAGACATGTTCTGCTAATTCCGTGTAGTTCGTCTGCAATTATTTAGAAGCCGAGATGGGTTTCTTTGCTTGAAATGTTCAGACAAGCTTAGCTTGTCCACATCCAGTGCTAGCAGGTGAAACGCAGAGACAGAAACATGTTCTGCTAATTCTGTGTAGTTCTTCTGATAGTTTTTAGAAGCTAAGATGGGTTTCTTTGCTTGATATGTTCAGACAAGCTGAGCTTGTCCACATCCAGCGCTAGAAGGTAAAACACAGAGACATGTTCTGCTAATTCCGTGTAGTTCGTCTGCAATTATTTAGAAGCCGAGATGGGTTTCTTTGCTTGAAATGTTCAGACAAGCTTAGCTTGTCCACATCCAGTGCTAGCAGGTGAAACGCAGAGACAGAAACATGTTCTGCTAATTCTGTGTAGTTCTTCTGATATTTTTAGAAGCTAAGATGGGTTTCATTGCTTGATTTGTTCAGACAAGCTTAGCTTGTCCACATCCAGCGCTAGAAGGTAAAACACACAGACAAAGATATGTTATGCCAATTCTGTGTAGTTCGTCTGCAATTATTTAGAAGCCGAGATGGGTTTCTTTGCTTGAAATGTTCAGACAAGCTTAGCTTGTCCACATCCAGTGCTAGCAGGTGAAACGCAGAGACAGAAACATGTTCTGCTAATTCTGTGTAGTTCTTCTGATATTTTTTAGAAGCTAAGATGGGTTTCTTTGCTTGATATGTTCAGACAAGCTGAGCTTGTCCACATCCACGCTAGCAGGTGAAACACAGAGACATGTTCTTCTAATTCTGTGTAGTTCTTCTGCAATTATTTCAAGCAGGTAAGTCTGACTTTAGTCAACAATGAACCAGTTTTAAACAAGCATTTCCACAGTGTAATAAAGGTTTCTGTTATGTCCATGTCCTTGTTATTGGGTGTTCTCAAAAGTGGTGCGTTCCCTTCGATAGCTCAGTTGGTAGAGCGGAGGACTGTAGATTCATAATTTCAGAAATCCTTAGGTTGCTGGTTCAACTCCGGCTCGAAGGAGGTGCTTTATGTTTGTGTCCGACTGACAAAACAAGAAGCCGAGATGGGTTTCATTGCTTGATATGTTCAGACAAGCTTAGCTTGTCCACATCCAGCGCTAGAAGGTGAAACACAGAGACATGTTCTTCTAATTCTGTGTAGTTCTTCTGCAATTATTTCAAGCAGGTAAGTCTTACTTTAGTCAACAATGAACCATTTTTAAACAAGCATTTCCACAGTGTAATAAAGGTTTCTGTTATGTCCATGTCCTTGTTATTGGGTGTTCTCAAAAGTGATGCGTTCCTTCGATAGCTCAGTTGGTAGAGCGGAGGACTGTAGATTCACATCCAGCGCTAGCAGGTGAAACGCAGAGAAAGACATGTTCTGCTCATTTTGTGTAGTTCTTCTGCAATTATTTAGAAGCCGAGATGGGTTTCTTTGCTTGAAATGTTCAGACAAGCTTAGCTTGTCCACATCCAGCGCTAGAAGGTAAACACACAGACAAAGATATGTTATGCCAATTCCGTGTAGTTCTTCTGCAATTATTTAGAAGCCGAGATGGGTTTCTTTGCTTGATATGTTCAGACAAGCTTAGCTTGTCCACATCCAGCGCTAGAAGGTAAAACACAGAGACATGTTCTGCTAATTCCGTGTAGTTCTTCTGCAATTATTTAGAAGCCGAGATGGGTTTCTTTGCTTGAAATGTTCAGACAAGCTTAGCTTGTCCACATCCAGTGCTAGCAGGTGAACGCAGAGACAGAAACATGTTCTGCTAATTTTGTATAGTTCTTCTGATATTTTTTAGAAGCTAAGATGGGTTTCTTTGCTTGATATGTTCAGACAAGCCTAGCTTGTCCACATCCAGTGCTAGCAGGTGAAACGCAGAGACAGAAACATGTTCTGCTAATTCTGTGTAGTTCTTCTGATATTTTTTAGAAGCTAAGATGGGTTTCTTTGCTTGATATGTTCAGACAAGCTGAGCTTGTCCACATCCAGCGCTAGCAGGTGAAACACAGAGACATGTTCTTCTAATTCTGTGTAGTTCTTCTGCAATTATTTCAAGCAGGTAAGTGACTTTAGTCAACAATGAACCAGTTTTAAACAAGCATTTCCACAGTGTAATAAAGGTTTCTGTTATGTCCATGTCCTTGTTATTGGGTGTTCTCAAAAGTGATGCGTTCCCTTGGGATAGCTCAGTTGGTAGAGCGGAGGACTGTACATTCATAATGTCAGAAATCCTTAAGTCGCTGGTTCAACTCCGGCTCGAAGGAGGTGCTTTATGTTTGTGTCCGACTGACAAAACAAGAAGCCGAGATGGGTTTCATTGCTTGATATGTTCAGACAAGCTTAGCTTGTCCACATCCAGCGCTAGAAGGTAAAACACAGAGACATGTTCTGCTAATTCCGTGTAGTTCGTCTGCAATTATTAGAAGCCGAGATGGGTTTCTTTGCTTGAAATGTTCAGACAAGCTTAGCTTGTCCACATCCAGTGCTAGCAGGTGAAACGCAGAGACAGAAACATGTTCTGCTAATTCTGTGTAGTTCTTCTGATATTTTTAGAAGCTAAGATGGGTTTCTTTGCTTGATATGTTCAGACAAGCTGAGTTTGTCCACATCCAGCGCTAGAAGTAAAAACACAGAGACATGTTCTGCTAATTCCGTGTAGTTCGTCTGCAATTATTTAGAAGCCGAGATGGGTTTCTTTGCTTGATATGTTCAGACAAGCTTAGCTTGTCCACATCCAGTGCTAGCAGGTGAAACGCAGAGAAAGAAACATGTTCTGCTAATTCTGTGTAGTTCTTCTGATATTTTTAGAAGCTAAGATGGGTTTCTTTGCTTGATATGTTCAGACAAGCTGAGCTTGTCCACATCCAGCGCTAGAAGGTAAAACACAGAGACATGTTCTGCTAATTCCGTGTAGTTCGTCTGAAATTATTTAGAAGCCGAGATGGGTTTCTTTGCTTGAAATGTTCAGACAAGCTTAGCTTGTCCACATTCAGTGCTAGCAGGTGAAACGCAGAGACAGAAACATGTTCTGCTAATTCTGTGTAGTTCTTCTGATATTTTTAGAAGCTAAGATGGGTTTCTTTGCTTGATATGTTCAGACAAGCTGAGCTTGTCCACATCCAGCGCTAGAAGGTAAAACACAGAGACATGTTCTGCTAATTCCGTGTAGTTCTTCTGCAATTATTTAGAAGCCGAGATGGGTTTCTTTGCTTGATATGTTCAGACAAGCTGAGCTTGTCCACATCCAGCTCTAGAAGGTAAAACACAGAGACATGTTCTGCTAATTCTGTGTAGTTCGTCTGCAATTATTTAGAAGCCGAGATGGGTTTCTTTGCTTGAAATGTTCAGACAAGCTTAGCTTGTCCACATCCAGTGCTAGCAGGTGAAACGCAGAGACAGAAACATGTTCTGCTAATTCTGTGTAGTTCTTCTGATATTTTTTAGAAGCTAAGATGGGTTTCTTTGCTTGATATGTTCAGACAAGCTGAGCTTGTCCACATCCAGCGCTAGCAGGTGAAACACAGAGACATGTTCTTCTAATTCTGTGTAGTTTTTCTGCAATTATTTCAAGCAGGTAAGTCTGACTTTAGTCAACAATGAACCAGTTTTAAACAAGCATTTCCACAGTGTAATAAAGGTTTCTGTTATGTCCATGTCCTTGTTATTGGGTGTTCTCAAAAGTGATGCGTTCCCTTCGATAGCTCAGTTGGTAGAGCGGAGGACTGTAGATTCATAATGTCAGAAATCCTTAGGTCGCTGGTTCAACTCCGGCTCGAAGGAGGTGCTTTATGTTTGTGTCCGACTGACAAAACAAGAAGCCGAGATGGGTTTCATTGCTTGATATCCAGCGCTAGAAGGTAAAAGACAGAGACGTGTTCTGCTAATTCCGTGTAGTTCTTCTGATATTTTTTAGAAGCTAAGATGGGTTTCTTTGCTTGATATGTTCAGACAAGCTGAGCTTGTCCACATCCAGCGCTAGAAGGTAAAACACAGAGACATGTTCTGCTAATTCCGTGTAGTTCGTCTGCAATTATTTAGAAGCCGAGATGGGTTTCTTTGCTTGAAATGTTCAGACAAGCTTAGCTTGTCCACATCCAGTGCTAGCAGGTGAAACGCAGAGACAGAAACATGTTCTGCTAATTCTGTGTAGTTCTTCTGATATTTTTTAGAAGCTAAGATGGGTTTCTTTGCTTGATATGTTCAGACAAGCTGAGCTTGTCCACATCCAGCGCTAGAAGGTAAAACACAGAGACATGTTCTGCTAATTCCGTGTAGTTCTTCTGCAATTATTAGAAGCCGAGATGGGTTTCTTTGCTTGATATGTTCAGACAAGCTGAGCTTGTCCACATCCAGCTCTAGAAGGTAAAACACAGAGACATGTTCTGCTAATTCTGTGTAGTTCGTCTGCAATTATTTAGAAGCCGAGATGGGTTTCTTTGCTTGAAATGTTCAGACAAGCTTAGCTTGTCCACATCCAGTGCTAGCAGGTGAAACGCAGAGACAGAAACATGTTCTGCTAATTCTGTGTAGTTCTTCTGATATTTTTAGAAGCTAAGATGGGTTTCTTTGCTTGATATGTTCAGACAAGCTGAGCTTGTCCACATCCAGCGCTAGCAGGTGAAACACAGAGACATGTTCTTCTAATTCTGTGTAGTTCTTCTGCAATTATTTCAAGCAGGTAAGTCTGACTTTAGTCAACAATGAACCAGTTTTAAACAAGCATTTCCACAGTGTAATAAAGGTTTCTGTTATGTCCATGTCCTTGTTATTGGGTGTTCTCAAAAGTGATGCGTTCCCTTCGATAGCTCAGTTGGTAGAGCGGAGGACTGTAGATTCATAATGTCAGAAATCCTTAGGTCGCTGGTTCAACTCCGGCTCGAAGGAGGTGCTTTATGTTTGTGTCCGACTGACAAAACAAGAAGCCGAGATGGGTTTCATTGCTTGATATCCAGCGCTAGAAGGTAAAAGACAGAGACGTGTTCTGCTAATTCTGTGTAGTTCTTCTGATATTTTTTAGAAGCTAAGATGGGTTTCTTTGCTTGATATGTTCAGACAAGCTGAGCTTGTCCACATCCAGCGCTAGAAGGTAAAACACAGAGACATGTTCTGCTAATTCCGTGTAGTTCGTCTGCAATTATTTAGAAGCCGAGATGGGTTTCTTTGCTTGAAATGTTCAGACAAGCTTAGCTTGTCCACATCCAGTGCTAGCAGGTGAAACGCAGAGACAGAAACATGTTCTTCTAATTCTGTGTAGTTCTTCTGCAATTATTTCAAGCAGGTAAGTCTGACTTTAGTCAACAATGAACCAGTTTTAAACAAGCATTTCCACAGTGTAATAAAGGTTTCTGTTATGTCCATGTCCTTGTTATTGGGTGTTCTCAAAAGTGATGCGTTCCCTTCGATAGCTCAGTTGGTAGAGCGGAGGACTGTAGATTCATAATGTCAGAAATCCTTAGGTCGCTGGTTCAACTCCGGCTCGAAGGAGGTGCTTTATGTTTGTGTCCGACTGACAAAACAAGAAGCCGAGATGGGTTTCATTGCTTGATATGTTCAGACAAGCTTAGCTTGTCCACAACCAGCGCTAGAAGGTGAAACACAGAGACATGTTCTTCTAATTCTGTGTAGTTCTTCTGCAATTATTTCAAGCAGGTAAGTCTTACTTTAGTCAACAATGAACCAGTTTTAAACAAGCATTTCCACAGTGTAATAAAGGTTTCTGTTATGTCCATGTCCTTGTTATTGGGTGTTCTCAAAAGTGATGCGTTCCCTTCGATAGCTCAGTTGGTAGAGCGGAGGACTGTAGATTCATAATGTCAGAAATCCTTAGGTCGCTGGTTCAACTCCGGCTCGAAGGAGGTGCTTTATGTTTGTGTCCACCTGACAAAACAAGAAGCCGAGATGGGTTTCATTGCTTGATATGTTCAGACAAGCTTAGCTTGTCCACATCCAGCGCTAGAAGGTAAAACACACAGACAAAGATATGTTCTGCCAATTCTGTGTAGTTCTTCTGCAATTATTAGAAGCCGAGATGGGTTTCTTTGCTTGAAATGTTCAGACAAGCTTAGCTTGTCCACATCCAGTGCTAGCAGGTGAAACGCAGAGACAGAAACATGTTCTGCTAATTCTGTGTAGTTCTTCTGATAGTTTTTAGAAGCTAAGATGGGTTTCTTTGCTTGATATGTTCAGACAAGCTGAGCTTGTTCACATCCAGCGCTAGAAGGTAAAACACAGAGACATGTTCTGCTAATTCCGTGTAGTTCGTCTGCAATTATTTAGAAGCCGAGATGGGTTTCTTTGCTTGAAATGTTCAGACAAGCTTAGCTTGTCCACATCCAGTGCTAGCAGGTGAAACGCAGAGACAGAAACATGTTCTGCTAATTCTGTGTAGTTCTTCTGATATTTTTAGAAGCTAAGATGGGTTTCTTTGCTTGATTTGTTCAGACAAGCTGAGTTTGTCCACATCCAGCGCTAGCAGGTGAAACACAGAGACATGTTCTTCTAATTCTGTGTAGTTCGTCTGCAATTATTTAGAAGCCGAGATGGGTTTCTTTGCTTGAAATGTTCAGACAAGCTTAGCTTGTCCACATCCAGTGCTAGCAGGTGAAACGCAGAGACAGAAACATGTTCTGCTAATTCTGTGTAGTTCTTCTGATATTTTTTAGAAGCTAAGATGGGTTTCTTTGCTTGATATGTTCAGACAAGCTGAGCTTGTCCACATCCAGCGCTAGCAGGTGAAACACAGAGACATGTTCTTCTAATTCTGTGTAGTTCTTCTGCAATTATTTCAAGCAGGTAAGTCTGACTTTAGTCAACAATGAACCAGTTTTAAACAAGCATTTCCACAGTGTGATAAAGGTTTCTGTTATGTCCATGTCCTTGTTATTGGGTGTTCTCAAAAGTGATGCGTTCCCTTCGATAGCTCAGTTGGTAGAGCGGAGGACTGTAGATTCATAATGTCAGAAATCCTTAGGTCGCTGGTTCAACTCCGGCTCGAAGGAGGTGCTTTATGTTTGTGTCCGACTGACAAAACAAGAAGCCGAGATGGGTTTCATTGCTTGATATGTTCAGACAAGCTTAGCTTGTCCACATCCAGCGCTAGAAGGTAAAACACACAGACAAAGATATGTTATGCCAATTCTGTGTAGTTCGTCTGCAATTATTTAGAAGCCGAGATGGGTTTCTTTGCTTGAAATGTTCAGACAAGCTTAGCTTGTCCACATTCAGTGCTAGCAGGTGAAACGCAGAGACAGAAACATGTTCTGCTAATTCTGTGTAGTTCTTCTGATATTTTTTAGAAGCTAAGATGGGTTTCTTTGCTTGATATGTTCAGACAAGCTGAGCTTGTCCACATCCAGCGCTAGAAGGTAAAACACAGAGACATGTTCTGCTAATTCCGTGTAGTTCTTCTGCAATTATTTAGAAGCCGAGATGGGTTTCTTTGCTTGATATGTTCAGACAAGCTGAGCTTGTCCACATCCAGCTCTAGAAGGTAAAACACAGAGACATGTTCTGCTAATTCTGTGTAGTTCGTCTGCAATTATTAGAAGCCGAGATGGGTTTCTTTGCTTGAAATGTTCAGACAAGCTTAGCTTGTCCACATCCAGTGCTAGCAGGTGAAACGCAGAGACAGAAACATGTTCTGCTAATTCTGTGTAGTTCTGATATTTTTTAGAAGCTAAGATGGGTTTCTTTGCTTGATATGTTCAGACAAGCTGAGCTTGTCCACATCCAGCGCTAGCAGGTGAAACACAGAGACATGTTCTTCTAATTCTGTGTAGTTCTTCTGCAATTATTTCAAGCAGGTAAGTCTGACTTTAGTCAACAATGAACCAGTTTTAAACAAGCATTTCCACAGTGTAATAAAGGTTTCTGTTATGTCCATGTCCTTGTTATTGGGTGTTCTCAAAAGTGATGCGTTCCCTTCGATAGCTCAGTTGGTAGAGCGGAGGACTGTAGATTCATAATGTCAGAAATCCTTAGGTCGCTGGTTCAACTCCGGCTCGAAGGAGGTGCTTTATGTTTGTGTCCGACTGACAAAACAAGAAGCCGAGATGGGTTTCATTGCTTGATATGTTCAGACAAGCTTAGCTTGTCCACATCCAGCGCTAGAAGGTAAAACACACAGACAAAGATATGTTATGCCAATTCTGTGTAGTTCGTCTGCAATTATTTAGAAGCCGAGATGGGTTTCTTTGCTTGAAATGTTCAGACAAGCTTAGCTTGTCCACATTCAGTGCTAGCAGGTGAAACGCAGAGACAGAAACATGTTCTGCTAATTCTGTGTAGTTCTTCTGATATTTTTAGAAGCTAAGATGGGTTTCTTTGCTTGATATGTTCAGACAAGCTGAGCTTGTCCACATCCAGCGCTAGAAGGTAAAACACAGAGACATGTTCTGCTAATTCCGTGTAGTTCTTCTGCAATTATTTAGAAGCCGAGATGGGTTTCTTTGCTTGATATGTTCAGACAAGCTGAGCTTGTCCACATCCAGCTCTAGAAGGTAAAACACAGAGACATGTTCTGCTAATTCTGTGTAGTTCGTCTGCAATTATTTAGAAGCCGAGATGGGTTTCTTTGCTTGAAATGTTCAGACAAGCTTAGCTTGTCCACATCCAGTGCTAGCAGGTGAAACGCAGAGACAGAAACATGTTCTGCTAATCTGTGTAGTTCTTCTGATATTTTTTAGAAGCTAAGATGGGTTTCTTTGCTTGATATGTTCAGACAAGCTGAGCTTGTCCACATCCAGCGCTAGCAGGTGAAACACAGAGACATGTTCTTCTAATTCTGTGTAGTTCTTCTGCAATTATTTCAAGCAGGTAAGTCTGACTTTAGTCAACAATGAACCAGTTTTAAACAAGCATTTCCACAGTGTAATAAAGGTTCTGTTATGTCCATGTCCTTGTTATTGGGTGTTCTCAAAAGTGATGCGTTCCCTTCGATAGCTCAGTTGGTAGAGCGGAGGACTGTAGATTCATAATGTCAGAAATCCTTAGGTCGCTGGTTCAACTCCGGCTCGAAGGAGGTGCTTTATGTTTGTGTCCGACTGACAAAACAAGAAGCCGAGATGGGTTCATTGCTTGATATCCAGCGCTAGAAGGTAAAAGACAGAGACGTGTTCTGCAAATTCTGTGTAGTTCTTCTGATATTTTTTAGAAGCTAAGATGGGTTTCTTTGCTTGATATGTTCAGACAAGCTGAGCTTGTCCACATCCAGCGCTAGAAGGTAAAACACACAGACAAAATATGTTCTGCCAATTCTGTGTAGTTCTTCTGCAATTATTTAGAAGCCGAGATGGGTTTCTTGCTTGATATGTTCAGACAAGCTTAGCTTGTCCACATCCAGCGCTAGAAGGTAAAACACAGAGACATGTTCTGCTAATTCCGTGTAGTTCGTCTGCAATTATTTAGAAGCCGAGATGGGTTTCTTGCTTGAAATGTTCAGACAAGCTTAGCTTGTCCACATCCAGTGCTAGCAGGTGAAAGCAGAGACAGAAACATGTTCTGCTAATTCTGTGTAGTTCTTCTGATAGTTTTTAGAAGCTAAGATGGGTTTCTTTGCTTGATATGTTCAGACAAGCTGAGCTTGTCCACATCCAGCGCTAGAAGGTGAAACACAGAGACATGTTCTTCTAATTCTGTGTAGTTCTTCTGCAATTATTTCAAGCAGGTAAGTCTGACTTTAGTCAACAATGAACCAGTTTTAAACAAGCATTTCACAGTGTGATAAAGGTTTCTGTTATGTCCATGTCCTTGTTATTGGGTGTTCTCAAAGTGATGCGTTCCCTTCGATAGCTCAGTTGGTAGAGCGGAGGACTGTAGATTCATAATGTCAGAAATCCTTAGGTCGCTGGTTCAACTCCGGCTCGAAGGAGGTGCTTTATGTTTGTGTCCGACTGACAAAACAAGAAGCCGAGATGGGTTTCATTGCTTGATATGTTCAGACAAGCTTAGCTTGTCCACATCCAGCGCTAGAAGGTAAAACACACAGACAAAGATATGTTATGCCAATTCTGTGTAGTTCGTCTGCAATTATTTAGAAGCCGAGATGGGTTTCTTTGCTTGAAATGTTCAGACAAGCTTAGCTTGTCCACATTCAGTGCTAGCAGGTGAAACGCAGAGACAGAAACATGTTCTGCTAATTCTGTGTAGTTCTTCTGATATTTTTTAGAAGCTAAGATGGGTTCTTTGCTTGATATGTTCAGACAAGCTGAGCTTGTCCACATCCAGCGCTAGAAGGTAAAACACAGAGACATGTTGCTAATTCCGTGTAGTTCTTCTGCAATTATTTAGAAGCCGAGATGGGTTTCTTTGCTTGATATGTTCAGACAAGCTGAGCTTGTCCACATCCAGCTCTAGAAGGTAAAACACAGAGACATGTTCTGCTAATTCTGTGTAGTTCGTCTGCAATTATTTAGAAGCCGAGATGGGTTTCTTTGCTTGAAATGTTCAGACAAGCTTAGCTTGTCCACATCCAGTGCTAGCAGGTGAAACGCAGAGACAGAAACATGTTCTGCTAATTCTGTGTAGTTCTTCTGATATTTTTTAGAAGCTAAGATGGGTTTCTTGCTTGATATGTTCAGACAAGCTGAGCTTGTCCACATCCAGCGCTAGCAGGTGAAACACAGAGACATGTTCTTCTAATTCTGTGTAGTTCTTCTGCAATTATTTCAAGCAGGTAAGTCTGACTTTAGTCAACAATGAACCAGTTTTAAACAAGCATTTCCACAGTGTAATAAAGGTTTCTGTTATGTCCATGTCCTTGTTATTGGGTGTTCTCAAAAGTGATGCGTTCCCTTCGATAGCTCAGTTGGTAGAGCGGAGGACTGTAGATTCATAATGTCAGAAATCCTTAGGTCGCTGGTTCAACTCCGGCTCGAAGGAGGTGCTTTATGTTGTGTCCGACTGACAAAACAAGAAGCCGAGATGGGTTTCATTGCTTGATATGTTCAGACAAGCTTAGCTTGTCCACATCCAGCGCTAGAAGGTAAAACACAGAGACATGTTCTGCTAATTCCGTGTAGTTCTTCTGCAATTATTTAGAATCTGAGATGGGTTTCTTTGCTTGATATGTTCAGACAAGCTGAGCTTGTCCACATCCAGCTCTAGAAGGTAAACACAGAGACATGTTCTGCTAATTCCGTGTAGTTCGTCTGCACTTATTCAGAAGCCGAGATGGGTTTCTTTGCTTGAAATGTTCAGACAAGCTTAGCTTGTCCACATCCAGTGCTAGCAGGTGAAACGCAGAGACAGAAACATGTTCTGCTAATTCTGTGTAGTTCTTCTGATATTTTTTAGAAGCTAAGATGGGTTTCATTGCTTGATATGTTCAGACAAGCTGAGTTTGTCCACATCCAGCGCTAGAAGGTAAAACACACAGACATGTTTGCTAATTCGTGTAGTTCGTCTGCAATTATTTAGAAGCCGAGATGGGTTTCTTTGCTTGAAATGTTCAGACAAGCTGAGCTTGTCCACATCCAGTGCTAGCAGGTGAAACGCAGAGACAGAAACATGTTCTGCTAATTCTGTGTAGTTCTTCTGCAATTATTTCAAGCAGGTAAGTCTGACTTTAGTCAACAATGAACCAGTTTTAAACAAGCATTTCCACAGTGTAATAAAAGTTTCTGTTATGTCCATGTCCTTGTTATTGGGTGTTCTCAAAAGTGATGCGTTCCCTTCGATAGCTCAGTTGGTAGAGCTGGAGGACTGTAGATTCATAATGTCAGAAATCCTTAGGTCGCTGGTTCAACTCCGGCTCGAAGGAGTTGCTTTATGTTTGTGTCCACCTGACAAAACAAGAAGCCGAGATGGGTTTCATTGCTTGATATGTTCAGACAAGCTTAGCTTGTCCACATCCAGCGCTAGAAGGTAAAACACAGAGACATGTTCTGCTAATTCCGTGTAGTTCTTCTGCAATTATTTAGAATCTGAGATGGGTTCTTTGCTTGATATGTTCAGACAAGCTGAGCTTGTCCACATCCAGCTCTAGAAGGTAAAACACAGAGACATGTTCTGCTAATTCCGTGTAGTTCGTCTGCAATTATTTAGAAGCCGAGATGGGTTTCTTTGCTTGAAATGTTCAGACAAGCTTAGCTTGTCCACATCCAGTGCTAGCAGGTGAAACGCAGAGACAGAACCATGTTCTGCTAATTCTGTGTAGTTCTTCTGATATTTTTTAGAAGCTAAGATGGGTTTCTTTGCTTGATATGTTCAGACAAGCTGAGCTTGTCCACATCCAGCGCTAGAAGGTAAAACACACAGACATGTTCTGCTAATTCCGTGTAGTTCGTCTGCAATTATTTAGAAGCCGAGATGGGTTTCTTTGCTTGAAATGTTCAGACAAGCTTAGCTTGTCCACATCCAGTGCTAGCAGGTGAAACGCAGAGACAGAAACATGTTCTGCTAATTCTGTGTAGTTCTTCTGCAATTATTTCAAGCAGGTAAGTCTGACTTTAGTCAACAATGAACCAGTTTTAAACAAGCATTTCCACAGTGTAATAAAGGTTTCTGTTATGTCCATGTCCTTGTTATTGGGTGTTCTCAAAAGTGATGCGTTCCCTTCGATAGCTCAGTTGGTAGAGCTGGAGGACTGTAGATTCATAATGTCAGAAATCCTTAGGTCGCTGGTTCAACTCCGGCTCGAAGGAGGTGCTTTATGTTTGTGTCCACCTGACAAAACAAGAAGCCGAGATGGGTTTCATTGCTTGATATGTTCAGACAAGCTTAGCTTGTCCACATCCAGCGCTAGAAGGTAAAACACACAGACAAAGATATGTTATGCCAATTCTGTGTAGTTCTTCTGCAATTAATTAGAAGCCGAGATGGGTTTCTTTGCTTGATATGTTCAGACAAGCTGAGCTTGTCCACATCCAGCGCTAGAAGGTAAAACACAGAGACATGTTCTGCTAATTCCGTGTAGTTCGTCTGCAATTATTTAGAAGCCGAGATGGGTTCTTTGCTTGAAATGTTCAGACAAGCTTAGCTTGTCCACATCCAGGCTAGCAGGTGAAACGCAGAGACAGAACCATGTTCTGCTAATTCTGTGTAGTTCTTCTGATATTTTTAGAAGCTAAGATGGGTTTCTTTGCTTGATATATTCAGATAAGCTGAGCTTGTCCACATCCAGCGCTAGAAGGTAAACACAGAGACTGTTCTGCTAATTCCGTGTAGTTCGTCTGCAATTATTTAGAAGCCGAGATGGGTTTCTTTGCTTGAAATGTTCAGACAAGCTTAGCTTGTCCACATCCAGTGCTAGCAGGTGAAACGCAGAGACAGAAACATGTTCTGCTAATTCTGTGTAGTTCTTCTGATATTTTTTAGAAGCTAAGAGGGTTTCTTTGCTTGATATGTTCAGACAAGCTGAGCTTGTCCACATCCAGCGCTAGAAGGTAAACACAGAGACATGTTCTGCTAATTCCGTGTAGTTCGTCTGCAATTATTTAGAAGCCGAGGGGTTTCTTTGCTTGAAATGTTCAGACAAGCTTAGCTTGTCCACATCCAGTGCTAGCAGGTGAAACGCAGAGACAGAAACATGTTCTGCTAATTCTGTGTAGTTCTTCTGATATTTTCAGAAGCTAAGATGGGTTTCATTGCTTGATATGTTCCAGACAAGCTGAGTTTGTCCACATCCAGCGCTAGCAGGTGAAACACAGAGACATGTTCTTCTAATTCTGTGTAGTTCTTCTGCAATTATTTCAAGCAGGTAAGTCTGACTTAGTCAACAAGAACCAGTTTAAACAAGCATTTCCACAGTGTGAAAAGGTTTATGTTATGTCCTGTCCTTGTTATTGGGTGTTCTCAAAAGTGATGCGTTCCCTTCGATAGCTCAGTTGGTAGAGCGGAGGACTGTAGATTCATAATGTCAGAAATCCTTAGGTCGCTGGTTCAACTCGGCTCGAAGGAGGTGCTTTATGTTTGGTCCGACTGACAAAACAAGAAGCCGAGATGGGTTTCATTGCTTGATATGTTCAGACAAGCTTAGCTTGTCACATCCAGCGCTAGAAGGTAAAACACACAGACAAAGATAGTTCTGCTAATTCCGTGTAGTTCGTCTGCAATTATTTAGAAGCCGAGATGGGTTTCATTGCTTATATGTTCAGACAAGCTGAGCTTGTCCACATCCAGCGCTAGAAGGTAAAACACAGAGAAAGAAACATGTTCTGCTAATTCTGTGTAGTTCTTTTGATATTTTTTAGAAGCTAAGATGGGTTCTTTGCTTGATATGTTCAGACAAGCTGAGCTTGTCCACATCCAGCGCTAGAAGGTAAAACACAGAGACATGTTCTGCTAATTCCGTGTAGTTCGTCTGCAATTATTTAGAAGCCGAGATGGGTTTCTTTGCTTGAAATGTTCAGACAAGCTTAGCTTGTCCACATCCAGTGCTAGCAGGTGAAACGCAGAGACAGAAACATGTTCTGCTATTCTGTTAGTTTCTCTGATATTTTTAGAAGCTAAGATGGGTTTCATGCTTGATATGTTCAGACAAGCTGAGTTTGTCCACATCCAGCGCTAGCAGGTGAAACACAGAGACATGCTCTAATTCTGTGGAGTTCTTCTGCAATTATTTCAAGCAGGTAAGTTGACTTTAGTAACAATGAACCAGTTTTAAACAAGCATTCCACAGTGTGATAAAGGTTTCTGTTATGTCCATGTCCTTGTTATGGGTGTTCTCAAAAGTGAGGACTGTAGATTCATAATGTCAGAAACTTAGGTCGCTGCTTCATCTCCGGCTCGAAGGAGGTGCTTTATGTTTGTGTCCGACTGACAAAACAAGAAGCCGAGATGGGTTTCATGCTTGATATGTTCAGACAAGCTGAGCTTGTCCACATCCAGCGCTAGAATGTAAACACAGAGACATGTTCTGCTAATTCCGTGTAGTTCTTCTGCAATTATTTAGAAGCTGAGATGGGTTTCTTTGCTTGATATGTTCAGACAAGCTGAGCTTGTCCACATCCAGCTCTAGAAGGTAAACACAGAGACATGTTCTGCTAATTCCGTGTAGTTCGTCTGCAATTATTAGAAGAGATGGGTTTCTTTGCTTGAAATGTTCAGACAAGCTTAGCTTGTCCACATCCAGTGCTAGCAGGTGAAACGCAGAGACAGAAACATGTTCTGCTAATTCTGTGTAGTTCTTCTGATATTTTTTAGAAGCTAAGAGGGTTTCTTGCTTGATATGTTCAGACAAGAGAGCTTGCCACATCCAGCGCTAGAAGTAAAACACAGAGACATGTTCTGCTAATTCCGTGTAGTTCGTCTGCAATTATTAGAAGCCGAGATGGGTTTCTTTGCTTGAAATGTTCAGTCAAGCTTAGCTTGTCCACATTCAGTGCTAGCAGGTGAAACGCAGAGACAGAAACATGTTCTGCTAATTCTGTGTAGTTCTTCTGATATTTTTAGAAGCTAAGATGGGTTTCAGTGCTTGATATGTTCAGACAAGCTGAGTTTGTCTACATCCAGCGCTAGCAGGTGAAACACAGAGACATGTTCTTCTAATTCTGTGTAGTTCTTCTGCAATTATTTCAAGCAGGTAAGTCGACTTTAGTCAACAATGAACCAGTTTTAAACAAGCATTTCCACAGTGTAATAAAGGTTTCTGTTATGTCCATGTCCTTGTTATTGGGTGTTCTCAAAAGTGATGCGTTCCCTTCGATAGCTCAGTGGTAGAGCGGAGGACTGTAGATTCATAATGTCAGAAATCCTTAGGTCGCTGGTTCAACTCCGGCTCGAAGGAGGTGCTTATGTTTGTGTCCGACTGACAAAACAAGAAGCCGAGATGGGTTTCATGCTTGATATGTTCAGACAAGCTTAGCTTGTCCACATCCAGCGCTAGAAGGTAAAACACACAGACAAAGATAGTATGCCAATTCTGTGTAGTTCTTCTGCAATTATTTAGAAGCCGAGATGGGTTTCTTGCTTGAAATGTTCAGACAAGCTTAGCTTGTCCACATCCAGTGCTAGCAGGTGAAACGCAGAGAAAGAAACATTGTTCTGCTAATTCTGTGTAGTTCTTCTGATATTTTTAGAAGCAAGATGGGTTTCTTTGCTTGATATGTTCAGACAAGCTGAGCTTGTCCACATCCAGCGCTAGAAGGTAAAACACAGAGACATGTTCTGCTAATCCGTGTAGTTCTTCTGCAATTATTTAGAAGCTGAGATGGGTTTCTTTGCTTGATATTTCAGACAAGCTGAGCTTGTCCACATCCAGCTCTAGAAGGTAAAACACAGAGACATGTTCTTCTAATTCTGTGTAGTTCTTCTGCAATTATTTCAAGCAGGTAAGTCTGACTTTAGTCAACAATGAACCAGTTTTAAACAAGCATTCCACAGTGTGATAAAGGTTTCTGTTATGTCATGCTTGTTATTGGGTGTCTCAAAAGTGATGCGTTCCCTTCGATAGCTCAGTGGTAGAGCGGAGGACTGTAGATTCATAAGTCAGAAAATCCTTAGGTCGCTGGTTCAACTCCGGCTCGAAGGAGGTGCTTAGTGTTTGTGTCCGACTGACAAAACAAGAAGC
>NW_024043434.1:0-26810 GCF_014851395.1 Micropterus salmoides
AACACGTGAAGCCTGTTGCAAGAAATCTTGGCATGCTATTCGATAGTAAGTTATGCTTTGAGCATCATGTTTCTAAACTGCTCCAGTCCAGCTTTTACCACCTTAGAAATATCGCAAAAATAAGGCCTATTTTAAATGTTACAGATGCAGAAACTGTTATACATGCTTTTATCTCCTCACGCACTGATTATTGCAACAGCCTCTTCACTTGCCTTAATCAGAAAACCCTAAATAGATTACAGACCGTACAGAACTCAGCTGCTCGGCTCCTAACTAGGACAAGAAAATATGATCATATCACCCCTGTTTTAGCATCATTGCACTGGCTCCCTGTTTGTTTTAGGATTGATTTAAGATTTTACTCATTACTTTTAAGGCTATTCATGGCTTGGCTCCTGATTATATTTTAGACATTTTAACTCCGTATGAGCCCTCCGTGATCTTCTGGCAAGGGCCTCTTGTCTGTTCCTGGAGCCAGACTAAGAACAAAAGGTGACCGAGCATTTGCTGTCAGGGCCCCCAGGCTCTGGAATGACTTGCCTGAGGAAATTAGGCTGGCAGGGTCAGCTTCTTCTTTCAAATCTCTTTTAAAAACTTACTTTTACCGGAAAGCATATCCAGATTTTATCTGAGCTGCCACTCGTTTTACTATTCCTGCCCTACCGTTCTTATCACTTTGTTTGCTTGTCTTATCTTCCTTACCTCCTACTGAACATATTTGTTACTTTATTGTGATCCTTGTTCTTATATTCTGTATTTATCCCCCTGTATCTTTTACCCACGTGGTTTTTTTTGTATTTTATGTGTGATTTGTTGTGAAGCACTTTGTTTGATAAGTGCTATATAAATAAAACTTATTATTATTATTATTATAGATTTATATAATAATTACCCTGACTTGAGATTCAAAAGGTATACATCAATAACAACAGATCATCAAGCAATATATTTAACTTACTGTCAGTGTTGCTTCTCCTGTGCCTGTGGCAGTCACTTTCACATTCCGGTTTATAACATTAATCTGTGGGAATTCAAATATCAACACACACACACACACACACACACACACACACACACACAGGGATCAATAGAAGAAACATACAGAAAGATATGAGCTACTGTGAGTTTGTTTATGTTGGTGGGAGTGTGTTCTCACTTTAGATGTTCTTGTGGCATAGTGGTTGTCGCTGTTGAAGTTGTACTTGTCAGGTTTTGACCTGCCTGGCAACAAGATGTCCACATTCAGATCAAACTCTGGTCCTTTCTCACTGGCCCAGTACTCGGCTATAGCCTGGTACACTATTATAGTAGCCTGAAGAGAAAAGAGTGAACAGTTGAGAAAGGTGATCAATGGTTTGAGGCTGAAATAGAGAGAATTAAATGTCTGTGTTACCTGAGTTGATCCATAGCCTCCACCCACTCTCTGCTGTTTGTTGAACCATCTCACAACAGGTCTTGCTTCTTCAAAGGCCTTTAGAGAGATTAGAGCTGTTTGATTATGGCAAAAATCCTAATCCCGATAGTTTTGGTCAATATTGAGATCATGATTATTTAACAAGATTACTAATTCACTTTGGAAACTTCATTAATATATTGAACTTTTAAAATTCAGTGCTTCAAGTTCAACTCTAAATTTTAAATTGCCCATATATTAAGAAATTTTACTTCTGACACGAGATGCAGTTACTTTATGCAATGGTGAGTAAGAAAAGCAACACTTAACATGCCTGGTTTGGCATAAGTATAAAGAACATGTACATTTAAGCTATGAGTAGAGGAAAAGTCAACTAGTCAAGTAGGCTATATTTGCCGACCCATTTTAGCACTGTGCAGAGAAACATTGAGATAGATATAGTAATCTGTTATTACATTAGAAGACACGGACACAGTGGATATTTTACAAGCATGGACCAGGTAAAGCAAGGCTTAACACACCTTGTTTAGTATAAATATAACTAAGCTATGAGTTGAGGAAGAAGATACATGGCTGTCGCTTTTTACCAGTTAACATCTTGGCTTCTGTTTGTTAATATAAGTGTAGTTCTAATACAGTAACAAAAGATGTGAGGGCAAAGATTTTGCAAGCGCAAGTTATGCATACCCTGGGGGCTGAGCCCCCCTGTCTTTCAATCCTAGTGACGTCCCTGGCTTAAGATAATAATGGACGAGCAAGTTATAGCAGTTAATCTTGGCTCAAGCTGAACTAAACATTAGAGCCTGACTGAGAGTGAGTCTGGGCCTTTAGTGAGGGGCAGGAGCCACCACTGTAAAGGAAACGGGTGGCCTGGATTTATAACATAAGACAAAACCAAAGCGTCACTGAGAAACGGAATACAGCTACATAATTGTTTTATCATAGATGGAAGCCAAAATCGTAATTTTTAATGATCAAATTGAAAATAGAGCAATTTTTGTTATAGCTGTTACAGTATAGCAAAAATACAATTATCGTAATTGATGGTTATACATGGTTCCATGCCAATTTAGATTTATGGAACACTTTTTTCTTTTCAAAATCACATTTGCCTTATACAAGCAATGCACATTTAAAAGCATTTTAAAGCTCTTTTCTTGCTGATGGATTACTTTACTCAAAAGAGTTGTTTTACTCTGTATTGTACTAAAATAAATGGTCAGCAATACTGTAAAAGGTCTGTCTTTACCAACCTTCGACCCTTCAGTGTGGTATCATGAAAGTGTCGGTGACACACAGATACAGATAGAGAGACATGCTCACCTTGGTCTTGACCAGAGCAAGAAGAGCGTAAGCTGTGGCCTCCAGTGTGTAAACACGTCCCCTAGGTACCTGCCAGTGGGACAACTCTGAGGAAGACAGACAAATTGTGGCATTTCTACACTATACTTGTGACAAGGCAAGATATATAGTATGCAAACTATGTAATAGCAAGTTTACAGTACATCATAAATATTGTTGGCATTTCTGTGCTGCAAACATAAATACTGATATACTGAATCTGAAGCTAAAGGTAATGTATCACCTGGGCATTATTATATTATATTACTGTACATGTTATAGTCGTTACTGTTGTTTTTATTAAATCACTCTTCAGTTATACTCTGTTTCTGAACATGTATGTGAATATTGTTGTATGAAGAGACCTGGGGAAGCAAACTTGAAGAGGATCTCCTGGTTCAGTTTGTTTTCATTGGCCAGGGCATATGATGTTATTGTAACAGCATATGGGTTAATGAGGCTGGGCAGACGCCTCTCCAGGTAGGCCACTGCTTTGTCTATACTGCCTGGCAGACTCTGGACAGAAGGAAAGACCAAGAAAGGATAGAGGGAGAAGAGTCTTGGGAGAATTTCACTGCAGTAAATGAGTGAAAGTACAATAGTATTATCTACTGGAACTGCTGGAGCCTATTATGTACATGTACAGGTTACAAAATGAACAGGTCACCAGTCTATCACAGGAATAATAAACATGCTCTCATATATGAAATACAAAATTGCTTAATTGTCAAGGACTCCAAAATAACATATGTGAGATCATGTGACTCCTCGACAGCGATGCCAGTGTAGTTTCTAGCGCTGCTTACATAGTATTCTTTTTCAATAATCTTATCATATTATTGCACCTATGACACCTATGACCTATTGACACCATAAACATCTCCACAACTAAAGAATCTTGTAAAAGGGAGGTTGAACTATCACCCTCCAAGAAGAAATTTAAGGACTCCTCTATCTCTGGGGAAGAACTTGATGTAGCTATTGCTAATGGCATAAAGCTAGCCCTTCAGGAACAACAAAGTGCTACTGCGGTGAAGTTAGTTTTAAGTTGGATATTCGACAGACATTCACCCAGGATCCAGTGACGGCTTTTTAGTCAGTTCACCTAGTGACGGTTGTATAATTGCTGTTAGCTCACCTCTGATGGCTCGCTTTTAACCAACGGGGGTTAGCTTAGGGAACATCAGTAAATTCAAATTGTGAAAACAGTGTTATGGGAAAATCATTATGTATTTCAATAGATTCCAAGTCAGGGACGCAGGGACTTCAAACCAATGCCAAATTGTAGTACTACACTAGAAAAATGAGACACACCCCTTCATATTTGATTTGAGTGCATTTATTATTTTATATTAATATTTATTCATAATTTATGGAAAATAATGCCTTTTTTTTCAATACCTTCCAGGTCATGTGAAACAGGGACTCCAAACCAATGCCAAATTGTAGTACTACACTAGAAAGTGTACAATTGAATTCAGAGCAAAGAATTTGCCGAGCAAAGAATTTGCCAATCAAAGCCATTAGTAATAGGGAGCTGAGAAGCTTTAATATAACTCTATCTTGGAACAGAGTGTGGCCCAATCTTAGTATGACTTCTTAGAATCTGGTGCACCAACTAATTTGCTTTTAAACGATTGACCGAGCATACATTACACCCTATAAGAGATTTCGGATAAGATTACAGGCTACATTTGACTGTCACATATGCCACAGTACTGCACCTGGAACGTTTCTACACATGTTCTGGACCGGTCCTGTTATCTCTCAGTTTTGGTACCATGTAAACTGTGCTCTATTGGATATACTTGATATTGTTTATGTTCCTAATCCTGCCTTTTGCCTCCTTAATGATGGCTCTGATGTTACTTTGAAGAAAATTCAGTACAAAATGGTATTTGCAGGGTTTAACCCTGAAAAGAAAACAATCACTGAACACTGTTTTCCCCTGATAGATGTATGAAATAGTTCATGGTCCACAGCCTTGTTAACATAGTCAGTCTGGAACATACTACTGCACGACTTAACAAGGTTGGAGAGCAACTGTAGAAGCCTGGAAAAACTTTTCATCTAATCTTAGTCATTTGTTGAGGGACTATTGCACGCCTGCCGAATTATTTCACTGTAATATAATTGTTATGCTCTTGTGATGTAAGGTATTTTCATTATACCACTGCTATAACAGATGTCCTTGTTCTTGGATATGTCTGTATCCACCCACCACCCTCATATTAATAAAAATGTTGATCACAAAAGAACGTGTGACTCACTTCCTCGTTTGCTCTTGTCATACTTGTTACGGCCACTAGAGGTTGTGGTAACAATAAACGTAAATAGGGTTTGTCATAAGCTGCTTGAACAATCGACCTATACAGCCGTTTCTCTGGTGAGGACATGATCAGCACATACTCTACATTAACACTCATATTCACACTGGTAGCAAATTTAGAGTGACCAATTCAGTAAGGTGAGAAAACAGTACTGCCTGAATCTAAAGAAACCCTCAATCACTGAGTTGACAATTAATGAGGAAAGAGGCAGGATTCTCTCTGGTCCCCTGATAATGACAGTGGTAAGGCGAGGGAAAAAAAACATTGTATGGAGGTAAGGTACTCACATTAACAGTGGCAGCACACTGTGTGCGTGACTCCTGCATGGCAATGAGGCAGAAGGCCGTCATTGAGGCATCTGAATCTGTGCCGAACACATCACCCTACACATACACACACAAACAGAAACGTGTCACATTATCATTACTATCATCAGTATTCAGCCTCAGTTTATTCATACAAGATGGTAGCCACTGACATGTAATGTTTTTTATTTTTATTTGATATGGTCTTTTGTTTAGCAACAGGATGAAGAATTGATGTTAATGAAATCAGTACACGCACAATCATCCCTTCATGAGCCACCGTTCCAACTTCTCTAAACATGCCATTAGATTGCTGTGTGTTGAGAATCATAAACTTCACAGCATCACAGATGTTGTTGATTGGCCCTGCCACCAGATTGTTGGCCATGGCAAACACCTTGATAACATAGGCCGTCAGCCTTAGAGAGAGAGGAGAGGAGAGGGTGTTCTAGTTAAGTTCCGTTTATTTGAAAAACACCCACCCTCACATAGTCAGAATTTAAGAGGGAGAATGTGCAAAACATCATCAGTTCACGATGCATTCTCACATGCCTCACCAGGTGCTGCTTTGGTGATCAGGATGTGCAGCAAAGGATCCATCAGTTTTTTGGTAAGCAAGCTGATTCTGGTAACCTAAATAAAACAAAAAAAAATCACAACCTGTGCACTGAATCTTATCCACTCAAAGCCAGTTTGAGTAGCACTTTAAAATTAAGTAGTTGTACTGCTGTCTACCAAAATGTGTTTCTTGACGCCACTACCAAAGTCAGTGAGCTTCATATCTTACAAATAAGGGATTTAAACCTGCTATCTCTACTAATAAATGCATTTGTGTGAGCCCACCGGTGTAGATGTGTTGGAGGGCTTCTGAACGTCTCTCAATGTCCACAGGTTCCCACTGTTTGGTTTTGTCCAAATACGTGGTTGCAATGACAGGCAGGGTCATGTGGATCATGTTCTCCTCTCCACAGCCTGAGGGCTGGTAGATCAGACTAACTGTAGAGTTCCCACTAATTTCATTCTTCAGCACATTTTGCTTTCTTCCTGCAAACATTTCCACAAGAAATGAGGTCATAATTTCCCACAACAAGGAAGAACAACAGTAAAATCTATACTAATGCAGAGTTTATACTACAGACACTTACTTACTTAACACATACTATGCCATGACATAGCTCACCTGTCACAGAGATCTGTGTGCTAGTAGGAGTGTTCGGAACAAACTCTTTGTTAGGAATTCCACTGTTCAAAATTTCAACTTGTTTACCATCTAAAAAGTGGAAAGAGTTCACAAGGTTTGACATTAATTTGACAACAGATATGGTAACTTTTTAATTAACAGGCCATTAATTACATATAAATAACAAAAGTTAATTAATGTAACCAGGTAAAATCAATGGTGCAGGTTCTGTACACCTTCAAGCCAGTAGCCTTGTGACCAATCAGTTGGAGCTACGTTTTCGTCCTCCAAGAGGCTGCATAGCCTGTGTTTAACTCTCTAGCTCTGCTACTCTCTGAAACATGAGACAAATTAGGTAAGTATGCACTTTATTTCCACTGTGATTTGCACTTTGTTCGATTCTTTGTTTGGAAAAATTAAGCACAGAGAAGAAAACCAAATACCCCAGTGCCCCACCCTATCAGCGTCTTAACTTAGCTAAAAAAAACACAACTGTTGTGTGAGGACCTTGCTGCGTGGGCCACAAACATGTGCAGAGGACACAGATGTACACACACGAGCAGATGTTTGCCCAAAGCTTCTATCGCACAAACTATACACACATATGGGCATCTGTATGCAGACACCCAGTGATGTTTAAATTAAATTTCGTAAGGTTCAAAATCATAACCTACCAAAAGTATTTCATAACTGGTTTTTAACTAACTCTGGTGTCCATTCATGTCCAACCTGACAAGCAAAGAATATTAATCTCCCTTATTATCATACAACTCTTGGACAATATTCCATAAAATACAGAGGACCATCACTTTGGAATACTATTCCCCTTTCTACAAAAACTTGTCCATCATTGTCAGTATTTAAGTCAAACATGCAACATATGCAACATATGCAACATAATTCTTATGTCGTGGTTAAAATTTAAGTATGTTTTATTTAATCGTTTATCATTATTGTCATTATTATTTCTATAATAATTTTGTATAATATCAACTGAAAATCCAGAGGGGAGGTTTCACTATAAGCCCTTGGGGTTTCTTACCTCTCCTGCATAATTCATATAGCGTATTTTGTATATACTTTTATTTGTCTTTTGTGCTACTAAATAAAAAAAAAGAAAAAGAAAAAATTCAAATTCACAATCCTTCCTGCTGTCAACTATCCACCCTGCTGTCGATGTCCATTTTGGTGTACAATAGGTCCTTTACTTTACCCTGTACCTTACAATACACTAACTGGTGGTCCTTTATTATCTGCTTTCATTTTACTCAGTAATTAGGAGTGTTTAGTATAGTGGTAGGAGTACTTGCATTGTTACTATGTTTGGTAAAACTACGAAATGAAATTAATGGCCAGTAAATTAAAATGTTACAAAGGACATTACTAAATGATTTTCCATACCTCAGCAGAGTGAACTCACCTACACCATTTTTTGCAGGGTCTAAAGTCACAATCTGAGGAGATTTAACCAGTAAACCTTCAGGCTGGAAAAACAACAGTTAGGACAAACATCATGAATCAAAACTATTTTTAGGAAACTATAGTTATTTATCTTTGGTCCACTGAATAGCAAATAAAGCTAAGGTAAATAGTGAAGTTTTTCACCACTACTAGTGCTATGGATAAGGTTTTATGAGTGAGTCTCTTTTTTTTTGTTCCATGCCCACGCATGAGGATGCACATGCACCTGCCCAAGCACAATGGGATGCAATACAGACATTAGACATACAGTGCCGGTAGCAATGCTGCACTAAAGATGGGGAAGAAGAAAACTGCAAACAAAATTTTAAATATAAATAATAAAATGAAATATCTACATCAGCTTTGTTGTGTCACAGTGTTTCATCAGGAATTGAATACATTAAATATCTTAGTTTTTGAATCGAAGCAGTAAGCTCCAATTCCCTCTCGGTAATTTTGGCTCCTAATAAAAATCTCCTGAACGATGAAGATGAGGGAGATATTAATAAATTAGACCACAACCATACTCTTCTGGAAATGTCACTCAAATCATATTTGATGAGATAAAGAGAGATGAGATAGGTAATTGAAATTTGTCATTTAAATATTTACATTTTTTGACATATTTAACATAAACCCACAGATAAAAATTAACACAGGGACTCAGGAATAGAAAAATATATTATTATAATGCAATAATTTACAGTATTTTGCCATCCTGAGAATAATAAAATTAAAGTGTACTTGTCTGGGGTTGCCCTGCTAGCCCAATGGTTGGGTGCATACTGGATAACCCTAACCTCTTACCATTCCTGTAAAATTCGCCTAAACCGCCTATCCAAGGCATACCCAAAGTAAACTGAAAGCTGTTCACAGTAAGTGCCACAAGCATTGAGTAATATAAGTTTGAACACACTTTTTCCTTTCCGCCTGAAAATGTTTGCAAACAGATGCATGCCGACAACTATAGATCGCACTTATTCACTGGGAAACAGAGTGGGGCCACAGCATGAAGCCTTACCTAGTCCAAGTTCAAATTCTATAGCGATGCCACAGAAAATTCGTAATTTACCCTGTTTTTTCCAAAGGTATGTTGTGCAGTTTTTTTTTCAAAAACAGTAGCAGTCCCTTGTTGGTAAAGGACTGCTGCTTTATCGTTTCATATAAGCCGGCAGCTTTATGCAGATGTTTTTTTGTGTTTTGACCATGCTCCGGAAGTAAAGATACCCTGCTTCGAGTCAGAACGGAAGTTGTGTGACGTCATGTGAAAAGGGCAGGACAGTTCAGCAGCCATTTAGAAATCAAGATATTGCAATTGTTTACATCCATACTACAGTTAATACAGTTATAATGAAATATTAGGCACATCTTCCGGCAAATATGAAATGATGCAGCAGCAGTGCCTGGGTATTAACGGAATAATGTGTTTTGGACAAATTTGTTGTAATGAAATCAGTAGGCAGATTACTATGAGGCTTCATAGGCGAGTTACATTAATTTCAGTAGGGGTTGTAGCCAATTCTGTGGTCTGGTTGCTGCCACACGGACTACGGGTCGCAACCCCTAGGGGCGCTACAGATAGTGGTCACTGCCACACCAACCACTTGTCGCTGCCTTGCTGCAGGCTACCACACGGACCACTGCTCGCTACCACAGTCTCTGAGGGAAGGCCTCAACATTTATAACACCTTCTCTAATTAAGTAGTATTTCTACTAAAATGTCTACTACAAAATCGATAAATTACTTGTCAAGTTATCAGTCTTTTATAAACAATCTCTACTGGCCTGGAAATTAATAGATAGTATTTTATTCAAGCGCATGACTGCCGTTGCTGTTCACTTGAAAAACACCAAAGTATGAAGAAGACATAGTGAACCAGACTTAATCTTTTAATTTGGAACCAGGCGGGAGGGCATGAGACGAGACTCCACAGTCTTGGTCTGCTGCCAAACAGACCAGTGGTCACTGCCACTAGGGGCGCTGAAGACAGTGGTCGCTGGTCTCAGAGTTCTGAAAAAGCTGTGCCAATCACAGTGAAGCAACAGCTGCACAACAAATGGAGATGACTTCTCCAGGAAATTATATCGCTGTCAGGCACCAACTATGAACACGCAACACAACAGATGTGCAGCCAAAGGCAGATGGTGTGCATATTTACACTTATTTAGCACAATGACGATAGATATAGTGATAAACATTAATGATTTGTATTGTTCTACATCAATCCAATGCTATATATGTCATACGTTTAGCATCTCATGTCATAAATGCACACATTAAATCATAATTGTTTTTATACAGTCCCGTTTGCGTAGTAAATACATGAAACTTGATAAACCAAATTCTCCCACATAATCAGAAAGAATACAAAGTTATAACTGACCAGTCTGATGTGTGTAAACTTGTAAATAGTTATTTTGTAGCAGACTGGTGTTCCTTGCAAGTGATTTACATAAAGTAAACACAGTGGACAGTTATGCGTTATGGCACTGCGTACTGGCATGGCACAGATTTAACATGTCTGTCCAGCCGCTTTTAGATTGCTGCAAGCAATTTATTTACAGATAGCAGATTTCATACATCATCATGTAATTATGAACAACAGAAGAAAAACTCTAAATACACTGAATGGAGTGTCTTTCTCTTACCACCACCTGCAGCATCTTCACGATTCCATCAGTGAGTAATGAGTCTTTAACAGCTGCTTTGACCTCAATGCGGTATTTTCCCTCCCTTGTGGGAATAATGATGAACGGTACAGATCGTGTGGTTTGGCGCCCAATTTTGACCTCCTGACGATACTTTCCCCGTTTAGAGGCTGCACTGCACACATGAGCCTCCTCAATCAGATCCACACGCACCTTGAGACAAAGACAAAGATGGAGAAAGGGACAGAGGTTGGTGTAGTTGATCAAAGATCAAAACCTGCCATAGAGTGGATTGATTCAGACCAATTCAGGCACTCTTTGTTGTTACCTAGAGAATAGCAATAATGCTATTTCTGTCAATTATAAGGATCTAGTTCCAGTACTGACTGAACAATGGGTTCTAAACAATATCCACTATGAAAAGTCAAATTATCCTGTGAGAAAAATAAAGTAGTTACTTGAATAGATATTGCTTCTTGTATTATTTGTATTCATCCTCTTTTGAGCCACCCATTGTATAAAAGTCTAATGTTTTATGCTCTTTGCCCTGGATTTGTTCACGAAACATATGGTCCTATTGGATTACTTGACTGACCCAGACTTACTGTGGCAGAATCAGGGCTGTAGTTGTAGAGGACTGCCTTGATTTCAAGCTGCTCTCCACGGACAGCAGCATATGGCAGCTTGAGCTCAATGAAAAAGTCCTTCCGGACAATTACTTCTAATGGTTCAGCCACACAGATACCTTAATAAAAACCAAGAAAAACAAACAAGGCATGAAACATAGCAAAGGAAACAGTGCAGGGCTGGCTCTTGGTTTAGAGGTTAGAGGCACAACTAACAGACAAAAATCCTCACCGTGAGTTCTTGACAGACTAATGCCAATGAACTGCCAGGTTGTGATTGAGTCTTGCAAGGGAAATTCTTTCTCAGCTGATGTGGTGTCACTGAAACAAAGAAAAGTGTTAACACTTTAAGAGGCAAAAGTTATGAGTGCATTTTTTGTTTGTTTCCTGACCTTCAGTTGACTCACCAGTCCAGTCTTCCACCAGGACAATGAGGCAGTATGATATCTGTCCATAGCCAACTTTCAGGGAACTTGGTGCGAGACACAATTTCATTGCTCTCCATATAATTGTCATCCTCATGACCTAAAGTGTCATGAAAAGGTTATTATTTTTCAGTGGGAGGCAATGATTGTTTTCTAACTACCAGTATGGTCATGGAAATTGACTGCTCAAGGCTTCCCTCCACCCCATATGCCTGTCTCTTACTGCGAGCCAGTTGGAGGTTTTCCTCTTTCCTCTCAGCTCGCTGGCTTTCCATCTCCTTGCAGCAGTGCAGGAAGGCCTCCACACAGGCTGCACTGTCCGTGATGTACTCACTGCGCCTCTCACAGGTGTATGAAACTGGGGTGTCCCTCATGCCATCCAAACAACAGTCACGTTGCAGTTGGTCTTCATATTGACTGACTGGAAAGACAGATGTTTGTGGAAGAGGGACAGGGATGAGAAGGTATGAAATACAAGTAGTGTTGCAACACTGGACTGAAAGTATCCAAATCAGAAATAAAACCCACTGATGGGACCTCACTTTATGGAAACAAAGAAGAGGCCAGCATGTAGGCCAGAAGCCTTAAAAAAGCAGCCTGTATATAACCCCAAAAGCCTGTAACAAAGAAACCAGTGACAATATCTCTCTGTCCATTAATTCACAATTGAGTGTGAATGACTGAGTGACTTTTAAGTTGAAACCAAACCACTGGGTTTGTACTGAATAAGCCCTCACGGAAGCACAAGAATTCCCAAAGACGTGACGTCACTGCCTTTTCCATTGCTTGGGTAAGCCACTACAGAAGGTGTCTTATATTCAACATTGAACTTTACGTTTAAGTGCATATCTAGCACGCCAGTTGAGAATAGACAGTTTTCTTTGGTTGTCTTTTGTTTGTTGTTTTTTTAACACATTTTTGGATCCAGAAGAGGACGTTCTACACAACATAATGTTGTCATACCTGCAGAGGAAGATACTGCTCACACCCATCTTATCGAGAGATGGATGACTGCTGAAGCCGAACCTCTTGCTCCAGAGAAAGAGCTGTGCCATGGCCCCGCCATATTTTGGTTCTGAATCCAAGCCAAGAAGGGCTCTACCGGGTTACGTAAAATGGACTGATGCGTCATATCTCTATCAAGATGTAATCCCATGTAAGGCTTGTGTCTGGGCAGAGATTATGTTTGAGACCATAACCTGAAGTTTTATGGAGTGAGTTTCTGTGAAACATAACAGACCACAGCGTTTTGTTTATTGCTGTGTGTTTTTTCGTGCTTAGCACATTTAATTTTGTATCGGTACCACGCCGTTTGTCCATTCTTTGTGTTATTCCTAATATTGTGTGCAAAGCCAATAACTGCTCTTTATCAAGACTGAAATCCAGAAACCCGACTGAATGAAAGTTTGCGTTACATCCTGTAAATTAAGATTTGTGTTGTTTTTGTATTATAGTCCTGAAATAAAGTAAAATAAGATAACATAAAAGTGTTTCAGATAATGTTACATTAAATGTGAAAAGTTTTCACACATTTGACATAACAATAGTAAATAGTAAAAAGTATTCAGTCATTGCATGATGAGCCAAGGATAATGAGCTCTGTATTTAAAAGAAAACGAAAAACAGAGGGCAAGAAAAGAGGGCTCCCTCTCCCTCAATTATTGGACAGACATGCAATAAAAGTAGCAGTAAGAAAAAACACACAAGAGTTTCAGTTCACTTTAATCTTTGCACTAATACACAGTGTAGCAGGTCTAAACGCTATGTATGATTTTTAATAAATTTATGAGAATTAATACCAAATTATGAATTTTAATATTCAGAAAATATTAATTAATAAAGCTCTCGTGGGGCACCACCGGAGTTGTTATTAACCCAAAGTCTCCGGATCTCGGGGTAGCATTTTAATAATTATACAATTATTTACTAGTGATCAATTAGCTATCGCTCAATTATCTTGAATCAGTCAATCTCATCTGAAGGGTAAATTCTTTTGGCAAGGACTAGAAATAGGCACACAATTCCATGATTACAGTGAATTTATTAACTAACTAAGGTGATATAAAATGCGGTTATATACACTAAAGAAATAAACAATGGCTAAACAATGATTGTGGGAAGCATTTGACTCATACGGCAACTAATGAATGCAATTAGATGTTAACTCGGGTAAATTTGTCTAGGGGTTTAAGGACTACAAACAATGGAATAACAACTATTGGACCTCACTGATCACAGGATGCTTTGTTTTGCCTTACGGTAGGTCGGCGACCTGCCTTGGCCTGTTGCACGGGTCCAACGCTAGCTGCCCGATTCCTGGCTTTTTGCTAGGGAATTATCCGGGGTTCTCCGTGTCTGAATGAAGAAAAACCCTCAAGGGTTGGCCGTCCTCTGTCTGGCCAATCCGCTGTTCTTCGGGTGTCCTTTGTTGCCGCTGGTGAGACCACGTGCCTTGGTCTGACCTCGGTGAAGTTAGCTTGACGAATAAGCTTAAAAAGGGAACTTGGTCGTTCTTGAATTAGACCACTGTAACTTAATGGACTGATAACTTTTAACAAAACAAAAGAAAGAAAATAAAACAAGTAAAATTGCTGGAAATGGGGGAAACTGAAGTCGAGGCACTTCGTGTGTGGAGCTTCAAACGAAACAAAGCTTTTGTTGCGCCGGGTGCATGCCGAAGCGCCGTTGAAGAGCCAGGAACAAGCAGAGCACAAAGAACCAGAGACAAGAGAGAACAGAGCGAACGACGTCGTGTGTCGCGCTTTTGTTCGTTGGGGCGTGGTTCCCCAGAGGGCAGTCCTTAGTTTCCCACAGGACGGGCCGTTTCCGGTCTTTCTAAACTTTTAAACTGTCACAAGGAAAAGAATATCTATTTGCTCGTATTATAATCAAATATGTTCCCACAATCAAACCTCAATTGTTAAACGGTTGTACCGTTCTAAGTTTAAGCATTTGGTAACAGGAAAACAATTGTTAGTAATTAGACCTTAAAAGTTTAGCATTTCAGAATGATATCAGAGGAGAGGAACTTAACTAGCTTTCATGGATATATTGGCTGTTACACATTCTTAGAGAATATAAGCAAGACAAATGAATGGCATCAGATTATTGGACATGATAAATAGCGAGTGACATTTAAACATTACGGCATTTCAGCCGATGGCATGTAATACTTATTTTGTCCACTTGGAGGAGCTCAAGTTACATGAGGATAGCTCTGATTAATCCTAAAATAATCTTTGCTCAGGAATTGGGAAATTCAGTTACTTAACCTTAAATTCAAGCTGGCAATTAATAGAGAATAGGATGACATTTCTCTATCCTCATTTCTAAAGGAGGAGTGTGAGAAAGTATTGTGAACAAGCATTGGTTACACATAAAATGAGGGAATGTTATTAACCTTGCTGAAAATTAAAACACTGCACAAATAACTTATTTAGATTCTTTTCAGCAATAATATCAACAACAGATAGCAACAACATGGTAACATAAGTACTCAAATAGAGGCAGCGCCACTACTAACTTAGCAAGGATTATTATTTGAAGAGAACAACAGTTTATAATGAAACAGTGTTTTAGCTCAAGAAGGCAGGAGTTAATTAAGTCCCTCTTTCGCATATCCTGGCTTATCATGTTTGCACATCAATCTTTGTTTGCATAAGGGAGTTCAGGTCTGTGTCTCTGGTGTCCTGGAGTTTCTCATCTAGGCGTGAAAAAGAGTATCTCTTTGATGAGGTAATGAAACACAGAGCAAGGTCAGTTGGCACGGTTACATGTGTGTGTGTGTGTGTGTGTGTGTGTGTGTGTGTGTGTGTGTGGGAGGGGGGGTTAGGGTTTCTTGCCTCCTTTTAAGGAGAGTTCTGATGATGCTGTTTGTAATCTCTGGTTAGTTTCTTTGTCATTTTAACAATTCAGGCACCTAGAGGCTTATCTCGGCTGTTGCCAAAGGTGGCCAGTTTTACGATCAACTGCCCAGGAATAGCACTTAGGGAAAGCAACCTTTCAACCCCCCCTCTTTTGGGGTCTCTTCAGCCGTCTGTAGAGGGTTGATAATCAAACCCCCTCCTCCTCCTCTCTGGGAGAGAAAAGAGGATGGAGGGGGTGCCAGCATGGCAAAATGAGTATTTTGAAAGTCAACAACACAAGATATACAATTACAAACATTTTAGAGAACATGATCTGTGCGGCAGAATATGATTGAATATATGATTATTAGGTAGTTATGAGCTGTAGTTCTTACCTAAGCTGGTGGTAACGTCCATTATAGTAGTAGCTCGTTTCCTCCTGCTGGGAGTCGGACATTTCAATTCTGGGAATGCAACACAGACAAAATCTTTAACAGAACCAAACAAAGTTGCACCTAGACTTGATTTCTGCAGGGTAATAATTGATGTGATGCTCTTATAATCAAAGTAAGGTTATGTAGCAATAATCACAGCTGACCAACATGGAAAAACACTGTGATAAACACTGTACAGGTGCATCACCGAAAATAACAATATCATGAAAAAGTTTTTTTTTCATAATTTAAATCAAAATATGAAACTTTAATATATTTGAGATTCATTAAATTATTCACAAATATTACAATTCACAAATGATTACGGCTTACAGTTCATCAAACATTTTGGAAATATAATAATAACAGAAAACATTTATTTCTCATTTAGATAACTGCAAAAATAAAGCAGAAAAACAGAAGACAATTGTAAAATATGTGCACGAAAAACAAAATATGCTGCAAATTTATCCACCACATGCGCATCGAATAGAGGAGACATGTGTTATAGGGCCCAATGATAGGAATGTGGCTGAGTACACCATTCTCACTTTTGGCAGCAAACATTGTAATGTTCTCTCCACACTGGCCTGGCACATCAACAGTGGCTTGGTGACCAATAATATTACGGCCACATCTCCTGACTTTGGTCAGGTTGAAGGACTGCTATACTTGATTGTACCGAGGTGCATGGCTGGTCAGTCTGCTGGTGTGGTGCGTTGTGGGGACAGGTGCTCCTGCCATGAGCTCTTCCGCAGAAGGAGCAGAGATGCAGGAGCCTGCAGTTGCAAGAGTGTGGCCCTGGTGTTTGAATTGCTGCAGACCATCATGCCCCCTTGATGGAAAACTGTCCTGCCCTGTTTGAATTCCCTTTAGCTTGGGGACACTAACAGAAGGATGTATGTCTGCGAGCCTATGGATGATGTGAGATGGGGGTGTGGCGGGTGATAAAGAGGCTTAACCGTGCCTCCTACCTGCTCCCAAACTTACAGGTGGAGGAAAAATAATGGAAAAATAGAGTAAAGTAGTGTCACCTTGTCTGTAAGGAGTCCCAGAAGCCTTGTTGGACTCAAACAACAGCCCAGCATCGTAGAACACACTCATACCGTCCTTCCCTCCACCTGGTGTGCAGCCTGTGTCATATGTCTCTACCATGTCCCACACCTGAGCAGGGTGAAAATCATTCACACACAGAAATACAAACAGACAAGGCTTAGTGTTTTGCCACATCCTCGCCTCCTCTACATCTTAAAGCGTTCTTGAGAAAGGCACTGAACCCCAAAGTGCTCCCAATGGTGAGCCTAGTGCCTTGCATTGTAGGTTCACTGCTATTGCAGCGTGAGCATTGAATGAGAGGCAAAATAAATTTTTTTTTAAAGCAGTTTGGATGAAAGCATTTAATAAATGATGAACATATTTGGCATGGCATTAGAAACACTGTATGTAAAATTAATTTTAAAAAACTACTTTCAAATGTTTTCAAAGACATATGTGAATTAAAGAAATTGCCTTTTTCTGGTTGAGGTGGTGCTTGTTGTTTAGGATGTAGACCCCTTTGTCAACTGCCACCAGTCCCACTGTGGCTCCGGGATCTCCTGTGACCTTCAGACGAAACATCTTGCGAGGCTCATAGGATGAAGAAGGTGATGATGATTCAAGCTTCAACTAAAGGAGGATGCATACTTGTATTTGTGAAATATACAAATAACTTTATCCCTTTGTGTACAGGCGTATTGTTGCCCACTTAAAATCTGCTACATCAGTGTTGTGTGTCTCACCGAGCCCATGCAGGAGTCCTTTGCATCCACCCAAACAGAGTCTGAAACCACTTCGTTATCATTTGTATGGTAGTAGGCAATGATACGGAACGATGGCAGCATATTTTTGGTAACAATGACTATTGTGGATATCAGTACTTGACCTTTTGTCTTGTAACGGCCATATTTCACCAGCTGACCTCTGCTCAGGATCTGGGGACAAATATTTGAACATCAGTATTCTTCCAGCATGCATGCATGTTGGACTACACAGGTAGGGGAAAGCAACATGAACACTCAAGCATGTGCACAAACATGCAAAACATTTCTCACCAGGTATGTGATGTCATTTGGAGAATTGTCCTGCCTGTTGAGGTTGAGGCTGATTTTCAGGTTTTCTCCTAATGTTACTTCAGCTGTATCCACACCTGCAATAACAGTATTACAATCAGCAAAAGTGCAAAAAGTGCTAAACATTAAAAAATAGTATATGGTAGTTTGATAGCACTGCCACTACCATACCTAATATTTTTTCAGTATGTACCTATGTGGATGTAACTGTTGCTCTTAGTGCTGTATGGCAGGGCTGTCATATTGGCTGATGCTTGCCTTTCAGATGAAATAGTAGGATCATTGGTCTTTGCCTACGATTAAACACACAGGTAAGCATACACACACAGTCACATAGTGATATAAACATGAGAAGTTACTATCCATCCTAGGTTGGGTGTGCCTACAATTTCTGCCCAAAGTTATAAGTTTGACATAATACCATGAAAAGTGACTGCCTTCATACAGAACTACATTTATATAAATCTGTACCTCTTTCATTAAAGGAGACCTATTATACTGCTTTTCCAGTCTTATATTGTAGTTCTGTGACTCCTGTATGGCAGCTTTGCATATTTCAAAGTTCAAAAAATATCATCATGTAGGCTTCATTTCAGCCTCTGTTTGAACAAGCTGTAGATGCTCCTGTCTCTTTAAGCCCCAACCCCCCCCCAAAAACCTATTCTTAGTCTATTCCTTAGATTATAAACTCTCGGTAATTAAAAATAAATAAATAAATAAAACTATCAGAGTAATCAGAAACGCTGCTTTGGTGTTTGACAGGTGAACCTTGTGGGTGGGCTAATTAAACAGTGACGATCCGAGTCAGAGAAGACAAACACACTGAGCCAATTTTTTGTTGGTGCAGCTCTGCAGCTACCAGAATTACGGTGTTTCTGCAGTTGTTCTACGTCATTAAACCACGGTTATGCTGCGCGATCATGCGCAGTAGACGCTGGTGCCAACAGGAAGTAGCCCTGTAGTAGTATTTCATTGGTGCAAAACTGGCTTCACTGCTCTCCATTCATATCAGCGGGGTGGCTTCGTCCAGTAATATACTGTCTATGGCTCTTCTGTTCTTGTCTGTACTTGTGTTCTTGTGGACTTGTGAAACGTCATCAGTCGCAGCCAAAGTAATGTTCCAATTCAAAAGTCCGCATCTAGCCAAGTACAGTAAAATACCCGGATGTGTTCTCGCTCCGCCCGTTTTACCGAGCCTGCATCAGTGGTGACTTGTGTGGACTTCGGATAGCCAGATCTCCCAGAATGCATTTCGCCGCCAAAAAGCAGAAATGTTGGTGGACAAAACTTTAAACTGTAAGTTATAATACTGCTGTTCTTGTGTCACATATAGTAGTTTTAAGAGTTTTTTTATGTGAGAATATAGTTGTTAAAACTCCAAATATGTGGTTGAATTGTCAAGACAGAGGTAATTAAAAAAAATGCTACGATGTTTTCGGAGATGTGAGGTCCCGCCCGCTAACGTGTCCGGCCGCAACAAGTCTGCTGCTGTTCCAATTGCTGAATGACTGACTGCATGCTCACGTTCCTGGGAGTTTGTACTCCTGAGCCGAACTTGCCAAGTCCGAGCCTTAAAGTACAGAAGTCCGAACTTGGCGAACTCGGTATTGAGAAACAACTTATCAGTCCACACAAATCACCACCAATGCAGGCTCGGTAAAATGGGCGGAGCGAGAACACATCCGGGTATTTGACTGTACTTGGCTAGATGCGGACTTTTGATTTGGAACAGTACTTTGGCTGCGACTGATGACGTTTCAAAAGTCCACAAGAACACAACTACAGACAAGAACACAGATTGAGAAATAGCTTGAGTGTTGCTGTGCCGTTAGTGTGGGAGCACGATTGACCATTTATGGAACAGCGGCTTCTTTTGGCTCAGTGTTACGTAGAACAGAGCCATTGGTAGAAAAAGCAGTTCAAAGCAGAAGTTCAGAACAGGAGGAAACCTGAGGTTTTTGCTCACAGTGATTTCTTATAAATGCTTTAACCTCATTTTTTGAAACTTTGGCCATGTTTAACATGAACATCCAACATTATAACATTGTAGATAAGTTATAAAATGTAGAAAAGCATAATAGGTCTCCGGCACTGTCTACACAGGTGACCACCAGCTGAAAGATACTATAAACAACTACTCAACTAATAAACACTTACTGTGACTGTCTGAGGTTTAGGATTTTCTTCTGTATTGATGGAAAGCCTTGCCATGCCATTGGCTTCAGTGACGCCCTGCACCTCCCCCGGATTCACCACCACTATAACACGTTGTGCCGGAGTGCCATCAGGATTCACAACTTCAATCTGCCGTCCAACAAACAAACGGCCATTAATACTATTATGGAAATAGAAGAAATTCTGTCTGCAAACTTAAGTAGCTGTGCAGCAAACATGCTATAACTGACATCATAATGACCCAGTATGATGTTTTCATACTTTGAAGACGTTTGCATTTGCATAATAATCAAGATGCATGCATATGCAATCATAGCAGCTATAAATGAGTAATAATAAACAGAAGTAATAAAATGTGTTTGGGTTTTTTATGAGATTGGAGAGGAGTTTTCCATCACTTAAAAACAATGTGTGACTGGTGAATTTCAGAAGTGCTAATTATATGTATTGTAAGGAATTGAACCTTACTTCCATTTGAAATACATTTAAGTATATACTTTACCGTAACATCAAAGGACATTCCTGGTTTGAAATATTTGGATGTTCTCTTGAAGTGGATGGTGTAAGGTGATGTGACAATCCGGATAGCTCTCAACTCTGCCTCCACCATTTCACTACCTGTGCAAAGATAAATGCACATGCACATAAACACACAAAGACATATGGCTGTGGCTCAGGGGGTTGTCCACTGACCACAAACTGGGCAGAGCGATCCACTGCTCCTGATCATCCACAGGTCGAACACCAAACTGCTTTTAATGGTCAGGCCTAGGGATGGGTATAGCTACTTGCGACCTTTATGGTATCAACCTAAACAGTCCAGTTTCGAGTAGTAAACGTCTCCAATCATGTTACGTTTTATAAACAGATCCTGGCAAAAAATGATTATTTGAATGGTTTTGCTTTAAGCCCAAAACATAAGTAACACACCGAAAGAAAGAGAAGAGCACGGCTTTCCCCCCCTTATGTGCCTGCACCTTGTAAGTCCATGCGTGATTTTAACAGCCGCTCAACTTCGGCTGCAGTCTCAGGCATGTTTGTCACTGTTGCAAGCCACAAGCTTGGCTTTCCATTAGTTTTATCTACTGGTATCATTTAACATTACTCTAAACATTTTTATTTGCTATTTCACATCACTTGTCACTGATCGATCACCGCCAATTAAACGCTTTTGTGGCGCAGCAGCAATCAACTGATTTTACTCCGGCTCTATCTGCGACAGATATCAGATGTAGTCTGTGTGATTCTGGATGTGCAGACACTCTTTTCCTCGGTTTGACTCTTTTAGTAGTTTAGTGACTTGTTCAGCCGACTACTTACTTGTTTTCTACTTCTTACTGTCGTCTTGTTTTCTACTTCTTACTGTCGTCTTTTTTAGTAGATTTTTAGTTTGCGACTCACCACAATAGGAAAAAACACTTTTGGAGATCTTTCAATTCGGTTTATTAATCGAAAGTTAACAAAATAATTCTTTATTGTTTACTTTCAACAAATGTAAGAAAAATTTTACTTAAATTTGTTTTGTGTGTGTGTGTGTGTCTGAATAGGTGAATGAGTGAATTACAGTCAAATTCTAAAGCACATTGGATAAAAGTGCTATATAAATGCAGCCATTGTTGCAAGCACAAAGTAATTATTATAAGGACAAGCATTTGTACTCCTCTTTTTTTCTCTCTGGTCTATTTTGGATGATTTCTAACCATGTAACTGAAAGAAAAGTTAGCTCAGTTAGGTCAGTTAATTACAGAAAAACACAAATTTTACACGATATGAACTATCCAGATTCTATGTATTTGCCTTCATTGCTTTTCTTGTTTATAAAAAATTCAAACACTTAGGGCTTGATTTACTAAAGGTTTGCATGAGTAAAAACGTGTGCAAACTTGATATCACCAGCAAATAAGCTGGTCTACTAACGGTGTGCACGCAGAATGACGTCTTTCAAAAGTTCAAGATAGCACCTGTTTTTCATTTACTACTTTTGCCTTAATCAATATATATATTGGTGTGTAACATGTAAAAACATTTATTTACTACACGCAATGTGATCTACCAAGCCTAAACACAATTTCATGTGAGTGCAACAGCCTCTGTATTTAATACATTTGAAAGGAAGGTGCAAACCGCCAAGTGTTACGCAGAGATGGTTTCTGTTATCGTTGCCAGAAGGAGACACAGCCGTAAGGAAAGAAAACGTAGAGAAATTAACAATATAAGATAATATTATTCTTTTGTATTGAAATACGATCATTTTATTTTATTTTATTTATTCGATTAATTATATGAATATAATTTTATTTTGTATTTTCCTTTAGCTTTGGCAATAGTGTTGTATTCATGCCAAAAAAGAAAATTTCGTTTTGACCTGACTTCTTTTCTCCATAAGATGGAAGAATTTAGAAAGTTGGGTGGCGCTGTGTGTGTTTGCTCCTGTCATCTACGCAATAATTCTTAGTAAATCGCCCATAACATGTACTAAAATTGCACATGCAATATTTTATGTACGGGCAATCTGAAAACTCATCGCTAGAGGCCACTGAAAACTACACATGGCCTCTTATAAATACACTTAATTACAACTTTTAACATTGCCGAAACTATAACAGAAGTAAAATGCACATACTATAAGAGCAGGCCTGTATGTGTTCAGTTGTATTCATCATGAATGCACAAGGAAGTATATACACACACACACACACACACAGTTACTCTTTCTTACCGCTCTCTGTCATCACACCAACAGCTACAAATATGGAGCTCCCCACCAGGTCAAGGATGTTTGGGAAGGTCTGTGTGATGTGCTCTCTCTTCAGTTTGACAGCTCCGTTACCTCCCTGAATCTAATTTGACACAATATAAAAAAATGTATCAGTGAACTGTTGGTAGGTAAATTTACAGATTTTTTAGCACTGATAAAAAGCCAGTGATGGAGCAAATGTGTGAGTATATACTAACCGGCACTCTCTGAAGAGAGCTGGGAAAGCTATGTTTTTGACCCTCATGCATAACCCCAAATACCCCGTATGCTGTCCCATCCACTTTTTCACCAAACAGATACCTAAAACCACAAGTAAATGGTTTGTTTTCACAGCAGGCTAAAACAGATTATATAAAATGGTTATGATTAAAATTCCACTACAGAAAACCCCCACCCTTCTAAAACAGGAAGCAACCCCCCAAAACGTAAGACAAGCCCCTCTACTTTATCAGTCCACTTCAAGTTGACGTGTCTATATCTGCAAAACAAAAACCTTCACATACTTAGCTTTGATGTCGACGGTGAAGTCTTCACTGTCCACGTAGAAGAAGGTACCCACAGGTATCAGTTTAACCTCAAAACTGGGGAGCACTAAAATTAAATTAATTTTATTGTGAAGATCAGGTAAAACGTTAAGTGGTATAAAAGGTAAAGGGCACCTCTGCGCTGACTCACCATATTCTTTGACCTCAAACTCTGCAGAGTAGCTCAGCTGTGGTTTGCTGTGGAACTTTGCCACCACTTTCCACACTCCGATACTACAGACACACACACATACATAAATGACACGCATGCATCTAAGTCTATGATCTGACTGCAAGCCAAAGTGACCCAAATCAGATTTTTTTGCTTATATGTGACTCAGATCTGATGTTTTTACAACAGTATGAACAGGCCAAATCACATGGAATCTGATCTTTTCGAGTTTGGATTTGTGCCACTTTCATATGTGGTCCAAATCCGATTCAGATTGGATCTTTTTAAATGTGACCTGAGTCTGGACAATCGACTTTGCGACACTCCAGAGCAGCTGTTCCTCCACCAGACGGAGCCACGATGAACAAAAAAGCTCCACAAAGGCCAATATTATACATGTGGCTGACTTGCTCCTCTATCTTGCTTTCATCCGCTCACAAATTCCCTTTCTTACACCTGAAATCCACCAGGTCACAGGCTCTCTTCTGAGTTACGTCCATGCTACTTATCCTAGTAGACGTAGTAGAGAGAGACTGAGTTGTGGGGCAGATGTATTGTACAGCGGCAGAAACAGTAATAAATGTCATGGAAAGGACAGAAAGTTGGGAACATCTCTCATAATTTGGGAGATATGTGACCCCGCCAGTGGGGCAATGAATAAGGGAGTTTTCTGTTAAATTCAGAAGGGTTCGCAAGTATAAGCTAACCAGGGATAACGCTGTGGCTTGTTTACTTCTGTACGACAGTGTGTTGCGTGTGATGTTGTTTTATTCTTCTGCGCATGCGGGTCACTTTCAGGCCATGGACAGTACACACTGGAGTCTGATATGGGCCACGTTTAAACAATAATGTGAACTATGAAAAAAATCTGAAATAAATTGGAATTGAGCATTAAGGCCCGCAGTCTGAACATAGCCTAAGAATGTCTTACACACTACTTACAATTGGCTTGTGAAGAGATTTTAAGTAAACTAGCTAATAGCTATAATATGTAGTAGCATCGTTAGTTGCTACATCTTTATTCAACAGTTTTTCTCAACTGTTTAAGACCCCCCCCCCACTCAAAAGCGTGTTTTGCTTACTGTTACTTAAGTTGGCTGTTTTCATATTCAGCTGCTGAAGAGAGAAAGTATCTATGTGCTCACCTGAATCTAAGTTTTTAACATGGATGTACCAGCAGGATTTTTTCCCTTCTTGGCCCCACCAGTATGGTTTCAAGGCTGGCCAGTTAACTGTGACTGTCCTCATTAACATTACAATTATTAACATAAACATTACAACAAATAATGTCGGCTGGATTTACTAAAAAGACTAACGCTATCAAAGCGACACGTAAGAGGCTTCAGCATGTCTGGGCAGCAGATAGTTCTATAACTTTGTTATTGTAACTTGTACAAGCCTCATGTGGTGAATTTCTGTTAAGAAACTAATTATTAAAGACCTAAACTATTAAAGACTGCGGTGTTTTCCGTGCTACGCACGTTGTTTGTGTCCGGTACCATTCGCTGAGACCGCTACTGCTTTGTTCCTGTTACGTGTGAAAACATATCAGTATTTTTATCAAGCCAAGGAACTTGTAGCTGAGTGTTTGCAACAGTAATTAGGATTTTTGGTGTTGGCTTCTGTTGTCTGAGAACAGATACAATTGCACATTCTATCTAATCCAAAGCCAGCAACCACTGGTGGCTGTAGGATAGACTGTGGTATATTGTGTATATAGTTTTTTCTGTGCCTTTCTCTCCTCCTGCTTAATAAACCCACACACCACGTGATCTCTGAAGCTTACCAGACCTGTGACCCACAGCAGGCTAGCATCAGAGGTCTCCAATTTTTCCTTTACTAGGTGATTTTGCGCCATCTTTAAATCACATGGTTTGAACCGCCATCTTGATTCCAAAATCAGCTGGCCGTGGCCCAATTCGAAACCGGGTCAGATCCCCCCCCCCCCCCCCCCCTCTTAGTCTCTCCCCCTCATTTGTGTCTCTCACACACACGCTTGCTGGATTGTTATATTTTTGTATGATTTGTTTATTGGCTTTATTTAATTTTGCTTAGAATAGTTAATAGTGATTTACTTGCTAAAGTTGTTGATCATTGATCTATGCTTGAGTTAAATAAATCCTATCATAATTTTAAGAAGTCGTTGCCTGTGATTATTTGTGTATAATGTTGTAGTAAGATTTGGTTGCGAAGGCCGTGTACGGACTCGCCTTTCTCTGTTGCCATCTATAGGTGGACAAACCTTTAGACTGATCATACTTGGCTCATATTTGGTTATTGGTCCCTGATTCCAGGGTGGTGCCCCATATTATAAATTACAATTAATTTTAATATTTCTAGAATATCTTTGATATTCAGCTAATAACCAAACCTGACCATATGTAGAAAACCCCAACATAAATAAAATTGAATGAATCCTGCTGGACCTTTCAGCAACGTTTTACATGGCGAACCATCAAATCCTCCTCTCCACCCTCCAAGACTTGGGAGTCTCAGGCTCTGTACTCTCCCTGTTCACATCCTTCCTTGAGGACTGTACTTACAGGGTAACTTGGAGAGAATCTGTGTCTGGACCTTTTAGCCTCACTATGGTTCCTCTGGGTACTGTTCTGGGTTCCCTCCTCTTTTCTCTTTACACCAAGTCACTTGACACTGTGATTCACGCACTTTATTCATTAATTTAACCACTTGATGCGCAACTTCGACAAGACTTCCAGGGAAGGAACCTTCCGTCAATGACCTCTCTGCTACCATTGAACTCAGTAGTAGTTTCCCCTGTTTGGACTGCAAGAAATCAGATGTGGCACTGTGCTTGATGAGCTGCTGTCTTTCGCTGTCAACATCGCTGCAAAAACCTGCTCTTGCAGATCAGCATCAGGAGGATATGTTTGTTCCTTGCTCAGGAGGCAGCACAGATTCTGGTCCAGGTTTTTGTCATCTTGCACATAGACTACTCCAACTCGCTCCTGGCTGGTAGCCTGCATGTGCCATCAAACCTCTGAAGCTCATCCAGTATGCATCAGCCCAGCTTGTCTTTAACCTGCCCAAGTCGTTCCATGCTAC
>NW_024043435.1:0-21170 GCF_014851395.1 Micropterus salmoides
TTTTTTTTTTTCTGCACATGTATCGTATCAAGACGCACAAAAAAGCCTCAAGAACCCATAGCCTAAGTCACAGGAATCGGCCATTTTGAATTTATGGCCATTTTTGGATGATTTACACACTTCGTACTTTAACGAACTCCTCCTAGGGATTTAGTCCGCGACCTCAAATTTGTGCTGTGCCTTCTAAAGGCATTGAAGATGAAAAGTTGTGCTATTTGCAAGTTTTCGTCAATGGCGTGTCCGTGGCGTCGATGATTTCGCCATGACACGGATTTTGTAACTTCAGTGTACATGCTCCACATCTGACCAAACTGTACATGTAGGATGAGAGTCCCGCCCTGAACACATGTACATGCACATTCACCCACAGTCATCGCGCCACCTGCTGGCAACAGAAAGTGACCTTTAACGAAGCAGCCCCCGCCGCACGTTTCACCTACTGCACGAATTTTCTGTGGTACGTGTATCTTGTCCAGACGCACAAAAAAGTCTCTTGGAGCCATAGCCTAAACCCAACAGAAGTCGGCCATTTTGAATTTTACGTCAAATTTTGGATGATTTACACACTTCGTACTTTAACGAACTCCTCCTAGGGATTTAGTCCGACCGACCTCAAATTTGTGCTGTGCCTTCTAAAGGCATTGAAGATGAAAAGTTGTGCTATTTGCAAGTTTTCGTCAATGGCGTGTCCGTGGCGTGGCGTCAAAGATCAGCTCTTCGCCATGACACGGAAGTTGTCGTAACTTCAGTGTACATGCTCACATCTGGACCAAACTGTACATGTAGGATGAGAGTCCCGCCCTGAACACATGTACATGCTGATATTCACCCACAGTCATAGCGCCACCTGCTGGCAACAGGAAGTGACTTTTAACGAAGCAGCCCCCGCCGCACGTTTCACCTACGTGCACGAATTTTCTGTGGTACGTGTATCTTGTCCACGCACAAAAAAGTCTCTTGGAGCCATAGCCTAAACCCAACAGGAAGTCGGCCATTTTGAATTTTACGTCAAATTTTGGATGATTTACACACTTCGTACTTTAACGAACTCCTCCTAGGGATTTAGTCCGACCGACCTCAAATTTTGCTGTGCCTTCTAAAGGCATTGAAGATGAAAAGTTGTGCTATTTGCAAGTTTTCGTCAATGGGCGTGTCCGTGGCGTGGCGTCAAAGATCAGCTCTTCGCCATGACACGGAAGTTGTCGTAACTTCAGTGTACATGCTCACATCTGACCAAACTGTACATGTAGGATGAGAGTCCCGCCCTGAACACATGTACATGCTGACATTCACCCACAGTCATAGCGCCACCTGCTGGCAAAGGAAGTGACTTTTAACGAAGCAGCCCCCGCCGCACGTTTCACCTACGTGCACGAATTTTCTGTGGTACGTGTATCTTGTCCAGACGCACAAAAAAGCCTCTTGGAGCGATGCCCTAAAATCAACAGGAAGTCGGCCATTTTGAATTTTACGTCAAATTTTGGATGATTTACACACTTCGTACTTTAACGAACTCCTCCTAGGGATTTAGTCCGACCGACTTCAAATTTGTGCTGTGCCTTCTAAAGGCATTGAAGATGAAAAGTTGTGCTATTTGCGAGTTTTCGTCAATGGGTGTGTCCGTGGCGTGGCGTCAAGATCAAGTCTTCGCCATGACACAGGAAGTTGTTGTAACTTCAGTGTACATGCTCACATCTGAACCAAACTTTACGTGCTTGATAACTCTCCCACCCCGCTATGGAGGACCGATCCTGACACAGTCAGAAATAAATACAGAAATAAATAAATGCTCAATAAATAAATAAGCTTCCAATTAAATACACAAAAAAAAAGTAAATAAATAAATGTAGGTATTAATTAAATTATACAAGGAGACATAAATGTATATATTTTAATTAGTGCCTTTACTTATTCACCTTTGTTATAATTACCTTATTTATTTATTCTCCTTATAATCTTCAACTTTATTTATTACTAATTTTTTTAATATATTTATTTATGTGTGTGTTTTAATATTTTTGTCTGTTTTATTCTTCCTTTGTATTTTTTACCTTATTTATTTTCACCCATGGTATTTATTTCTGCCTGTCTTTTTAAATTTTGTATGCATTTCTGCCTCATTATGCAAATGAGGAGGGGCTGTGTCTCAAGGGGTCATCTTCTCTGCTATTGGTGGACCAGTCAGACAGGAGAGCTCTACCTACTCTGCCTGCAGACATCAACGATCTTGCCCCTCACACAGTCAGATGGCTTCCTTCAGTGCGCTGAGGTGTTTAACAACTCTGAAGACACTACCAGCCATGTCTTCCTTCTCTTTTCACGTAGACGCTCCGACAGACAGTGCTTTCAGTTTGCTGCATGCATGGACACAGAACTGCGGTACAGCACACAGTAACGATGAAATGTGTGCTGTTCTCACATTCTTCCTCTGTATGTACACATAAACAACAAGGCAGGGAAATATAAAAGGAATTTATTTTATTGTTTGGGTACATTATTGTTCAGTGTACATGCTCACATCTGAAACAAACTTTACGTGCTTGATAACTCTCCCCCCCAGACATCTACACGCCAATACCGATTTATATTCATAGCGGCAAGTGCTATGTAGCTCCACATAGGGGACACAGGAAGTGACATATAGCACCTTCATGCGGCGTCAAACCGCGTAGGAAATTCACAGCCGCACCGGCAGAGCTCCAGAATATGCAACTCGGCCGGCTCACACGCGGACGCGCTTACAAGTGCGAGGGCCCGCCCAACGCTGCTTGCAGCTTTAATTAGGGCCCGAGCACGACCGTGCGAGGTCCCTATTGAATTTGCTCGGATTATTTTTTTTTTTTTTTTTTTTTTTTTTTTTTTTTTTCTGCAAAGTAGGCCCAAATGACATGGCCTAAACATACTCGAAAACTCACCAAAATTTGCAAACATGTCAGAACCGGTGAAAAATTTCGTATTCTACAAGTTTCGCACATGGGCGTGGCAAAATGACTCGCTAGCGCCACCTAGAAAATTGGAAATGATTAGCCCCTCGTTCACGTTCAACCTACATGTACGAAATTTTCTGGGGACATGTATCGTATCAAGACGCACAAAAAAGCCTCAAGAACCCATAGCCTAAAGTCAACAGGAAGTCGGCCATTTTGAATTTTATGGCCATTTTTGGATGATTTACACACTTCGTACTTTAACGAACTCCTCCTAGGGATTTAGTCGGATCGACGTCAAATTTCTGCTGTGCCTTCTAAAGGCATTGACGATGAAAAGTTGTGCTATTTGCGAGTTTTCGTCAATGGGCGTGTCCGTGGCGTCGATGATTCGCATGAAACAGGAAGTTGTTGTAACTTCAGTGTACATGCTCACATCTGGACCAAACTGTACATGTAGGATGAGAGTCCCGCCCTGAACACATGTACATGCCGACATTCACCCACAGTCATAGCGCCACCTGCTGGCAACAGAAAGTGACCTTTAACGAAGCAGCCCCCGCCGCACGTTTCACCTACGTGCACGAATTTTCTGTGGTACGTGTATCTTGTCCAGACGCACAAAAAAGCCTCTTGGAGCCATAGCCTAAACCAACAGGAAGTCGGCCATTTTGAATTTTACGTCAAATTTTGGATGATTTACACACTTCGTACTTTAACGAACTCCTCCTAGGGATTTAGTCCGACCGACCTCAAATTTGTGCTGTGCCTTCTAAAGGCATTGAAGATGAAAAGTTGTGCTATTTGCAAGTTTTCGTCAATGGGCGTGTCCGTGGCGTGGCGTCAAAGATCAGCTCTTCGCCATGACACGGAAGTTGTCGTAACTTCAGTGTACATGCTCACATCTGGACCAAACTGTACATGTAGGATGAGAGTCCCGCCCTGAACACATGTACATGCTGACATTCACCCACAGTCATAGCGCCACCTGCTGGCAACAGGAAGTGACTTTTAACGAAGCAGCCCCCGCCGCACGTTTTACCTACGTGCACGAATTTTCTGTGGTACGTGTATCTTGTCCAGACGCACAAAAAAGCCTCTTGGAGCGATGCCTAAAATCAACAGGAAGTCGGCCATTTTGAATTTTACGTCAAATTTTGGATGATTTACACACTTCGTACTTTAACGAACTCCTCCTAGGGATTTAGTCCGACCGACCTCAAATTTGTGCTGTGCCTTCTAAAGGCATTGAAGATGAAAAGTTGTGCTATTTGCAAGTTTTCGTCAATGGGCGTGTCCGTGGCGTGGCGTCAAAGATCAACTCTTCGCCATGACACGGAAGTTGTCGTAACTTCAGTGTACATGCTCACATCTGGACCAAACTGTACATGTAGGATGAGAGTCCCGCCCTGAACACATGTACATGCTGACATTCACAGACAGTCATAGCGCCACCTGCTGGCAACAGGAAGTGACTTTTAACGAAGCAGCCCCCGCCGCACGTTTTACCTACGTGCACGAATTTTCTGTGGTACGTGTATCTTGTCCAGACGCACAAAAAAGCCTCTTGGAGCGATGCCCTAAAATCAACAGGAAGTCGGCCATTTTGAATTTTACGTCAAATTTTGGATGATTTACACACTTCGTACTTTAACGAACTCCTCCTAGGGATTTAGTCCGACCGACTTCAAATTTGTGCTGTGCCTTCTAAAGGCATTGAAGATGAAAAGTTGTGCTATTTGCGAGTTTTCGTCAATGGGTGTGTCCGTGGCGTGGCGTCAGAGATCAAGTCTTCGCCATGACACAGGAAGTTGTTGTAACTTCAGTGTACATGCTCACATCTGAACCAAACTTTACGTGCTTGATAACTCTCCCACCCCGCTATGGAGGACCGATCCTGACACAGTCAGAAATAAATACAGAAATAAATAAATGCTCAATAAATAAATAAGCATCCAATTAAATACACAAAAAAATAAGTAAATAAATAAATGTAGGTAGTAATTAAATTATACAAGGAGACATAAATGTATATATTTTAATTAGTGCCTTTACTTATTCACCTTTGTTATAATTACCTTATTTGTTTATTCAACTTTATTTATTACTAATTTTTTTAATGTATTTATTTATGTGTGTGTTTTAATATTTTTGTCTGTTTTATTCTTCCTTTGTATTTATTTACCTTATTTATTTTCACCCATGGTATTTATTTCTGCCTGTCTTTTTAAATTTTTGTATGCATTTCTGCCTCATTATGCAAATGAGGAGGGGCTGTGTCTCAAGGGGTCATCTTCTCTGCTATTGGTGGACCAGTCAGACAGGAGAGCTCCTACTCTGCCTGCAGACATCAACGATCTTGCCCCTCACACAGTCAGATGGCTTCCTTCAGTGCGCTGAGGTGTTTAACAACTCTGAAGACAATACTACCAGCAATGTCTTCCTTCTCTTTTCACGTAGACGCACCGACAGACAGTGCTTTCAGTTTGCTGCATGCATGGACACAGAACTGCGGTATAGGGAGAAGCACACGGTCAGCTGGCTGCAGCTAAATCTGGAGTGCACTCGTATTCAATTCTGTATGGTAAATTCAGTTTTAACGGAGCAGAGCGAGCTGACAGGCAGAGTTAGAGACTTTTTCTGTCCGTTTCTCTCTTTACAAAGACGCATGTTGCAGTCAGAGTCTTCTCTGAGATGCGAGCACGACATACAACACAATTTATCAAATTACACAACGGATATACAGTATGAAAATAAGATTGATTGGATTATACTCACAGGAAGTATAAAACCTCTTACATGGGTCTATTAAAAGTAAAGTAACACAAAAATGTCAGGGAAATTACTTTACTTAGATTTAAGTACTGCAGTTGTACATTTGAAATACCTTCCTACCTTTCTGATAGGAAGCCTTCTTGAGGTGGTATAAAACATTTCTTCTTATATTCTGATTTGAGTTGTGGACAACTATGACCACATGAATTAAAAAAACATTTCACTGCCCAAGTCAGCTATAACACAAGTCTTGTTCATCAGACTACATGCTGTACAGTATTTGTGGACAGATTTTGTCCCAGGATTTCTTATGCATTTCTTCTTCTTCGTTGCATGATTTAGAATAATAAGGTGAGAAATGGGTCTATTCTGAGTTCATCCTGCACTGCAGCAGCTAATAAAGTCCATTTAATCCCAAAAACGCTTTTCTTTTAGGCAGGCTGGAGCAGAAAACAACTCACCTTTCTCAAGTTGTACAGTAATGTCACATGTGTATGAAGGTGGATCAAACAAGCTAATCTTAAATGTCAAAGTAGAGAGGAGCCTAGTAGGCCTATTTATTTTCATTCATTACACAATATGAATAAGCTATGCAGACAGTTGTAAAGAAAGAACATCTTTTTCTTCTGTTCTCTACTTGTTATAGTTACACAGTATTAGGGGTGTGGGCTGTATTAAAAGTATCCACTGTTCTCCCATGCTCTAACACACAGTAACGATGAAATGTGTGCTGTTCTCACATTCTTCCTCTGTATGTACACATAAACAACAAGGCAGGGAAATATAAAAGGAATTTATTTTATTGTTTGGGTACATTATTGTTCAGTGTACATGCTCACATCTGAAACAAACTTTACGTGCTTGATAACTCTCCCACCCCGCAGACATCTACACGCAATACCGATTTATATTCATAGCGGCAAGTGCTATGTAGCTCCACATAGGGGACACAGGAAGTGACATATAGCACCTTCATGCGGCGTCGGAACCGCGTAGGAAATTCACAGCCGCACCGGCAGAGCTCCAGAATGCAACTCGGCCGGCTCACGCGCGGACGCGCTACAAGTGCGAGGGCCCGCCCAACGCTGCTTGCAGCTTTAATTTTTTTTTTTTTTTTTTTTTTCTGCAAAGTAGGCCCAAATGACATGGCCTAAACATACTCGAAAACTCACCAAAATTTGCAAACATGTCAGAACCGGTGAAAAATTTCGTATTCTACAAGTTTCGCACATGGGCGTGGCAAAATGACTCGCTAGCGCCACCTAGAAAATTGGAAATGATTAGCCCCTCGTTCACGTTCAACCTACATGTACGAAATTTTCTGGGGACATGTATCGTATCAAGACGCACAAAAAAGCCTCAAGAACCCATAGCCTAAAGTCAACAGGAAGTCGGCCATTTTGAATTTTATGGCCATTTTTGGATGATTTACACACTTCGTACTTTAACGAACTCCTCCTAGGGATTTAGTCGGATCGACGTCAAATTTCTGCTGTGCCTTCTAAAGGCATTGACGATGAAAAGTTGTGCTATTTGCGCGTTTTCGTCAATGGGCGTGTCCGTGGCGTCGATGATTCGCAATGAAACAGGAAGTTGTTGTAACTTCAGTGTACATGCTCACATCTGGACCAAACTGTACATGTAGGATGAGAGTCCCGCCCTGAACACATGTACATGCCGACATTCACCCACAGTCATAGCGCCACCTGCTGGCAACAGAAAGTGACCTTTAACGAAGCAGCCCCCGCCGCACGTTTCACCTACGTGCACGAATTTTCTGTGGTACGTGTATCTTGTCCAGACGCACAAAAAAGTCTCTTGGAGCCATAGCCTAAACCAACAGGAAGTCGGCCATTTTGAATTTTACGTCAAATTTTGGATGATTTACACACTTCGTACTTTAACGAACTCCTCCTAGGGATTTAGTCCGACCGACCTCAAATTTGTGCTGTGCCTTCTAAAGGCATTGAAGATGAAAAGTTGTGCTATTTGCAAGTTTTCGTCAATGGGCGTGTCCGTGGCGTGGCGTCAAAGATCAGCTCTTCGCCATGACACGGAAGTTGTCGTAACTTCAGTGTACATGCTCACATCTGGACCAAACTGTACATGTAGGATGAGAGTCCCGCCCTGAACACATGTACATGCTGACATTCACCCACAGTCATAGCGCCACCTGCTGGCAACAGGAAGTGACTTTTAACGAAGCAGCCCCCGCCGCACGTTTCACCTACGTGCACGAATTTTCTGTGGTACGTGTATCTTGTCCAGACGCACAAAAAAGCCTCTTGGAGCGATGCCTAAACAACAGGAAGTCGGCCATTTTGAATTTTACGTCAAATTTTGGATGATTTACACACTTCGTACTTTAACGAACTCCTCCTAGGGATTTAGTCCGACCGACCTCAAATTTGTGCTGTGCCTTCTAAAGGCATTGAAGATGAAAAGTTGTGCTATTTGCAAGTTTTCGTCAATGGGCGTGTCCGTGGCGTGGCGTCAAAGATCAACTCTTCGCCATGACACGGAAGTTGTCGTAACTTCAGTGTACATGCTCACATCTGGACCAAACTGTACATGTAGGATGAGAGTCCCGCCCTGAACACATGTACATGCTGACATTCACACAGTCATAGCGCCACCTGCTGGCAACAGGAAGTGACTTTTAACGAAGCAGCCCCCGCCGCACGTTTACCTACGTGCACGAATTTTCTGTGGTACGTGTATCTTGTCCAGACGCACAAAAAAGCCTCTTGGAGCGATGCCCTAAAATCAACAGGAAGTCGGCCATTTTGAATTTTACGTCAAATTTTGGATGATTTACACACTTCGTACTTTAACGAACTCCTCCTAGGGATTTAGTCCGACCGACTTCAAATTTGTGCTGTGCCTTCTAAAGGCATTGAAGATGAAAAGTTGTGCTATTTGCGAGTTTTCGTCAATGGGTGTGTCCGTGGCGTGGCGTCAGAGATCAAGTCTTCGCCATGACACAGGAAGTTGTTGTAACTTCAGTGTACATGCTCACATCTGAACCAAACTTTACGTGCTTGATAACTCTCCCACCCCGCTATGGAGGACCGATCCTGACACAGTCAGAAATAAATACAGAAATAAATAAATGCTCAATAAATAAATAAGCATCCAATTAAATACACAAAAAATAAAGTAAATAAATAAATGTAGGTAGTAATTAAATTATACAAGGAGACATAAATGTATATATTTTAATTAGTGCCTTTACTTATTCACCTTTGTTATAATTACCTTATTTGTTTATTCAACTTTATTTATTACTAATTTTTTTAATGTATTTATTTATGTGTGTGTTTTAATATTTTTGTCTGTTTTATTCTTCCTTTGTATTTATTTACCTTATTTATTTTCACCCATGGTATTTATTTCTGCCTGTCTTTTTAAATTTTTGTATGCATTTCTGCCTCATTATGCAAATGAGGAGGGGCTGTGTCTCAAGGGGTCATCTTCTCTGCTATTGGTGGACCAGTCAGACAGGAGAGCTCCTACTCTGCCTGCAGACATCAACGATCTTGCCCCTCACACAGTCAGATGGCTTCCTTCAGTGCGCTGAGGTGTTTAACAACTCTGAAGACAATACTACCAGCAATGTCTTCCTTCTCTTTTCACGTAGACGCTCCGACAGACAGTGCTTTCAGTTTGCTGCATGCATGGACACAGAACTGCGGTATAGGGAGAAGCACACGGTCAGCTGGCTGCAGCTAAATCTGGAGTGCACTCGTATTCAATTCTGTATGGTAAATTCAGTTTTAACGGAGCAGAGCGAGCTGACAGGCAGAGTTAGAGACTTTTTCTGTCCGTTTCTCTCTTTACAAAGACGCATGTTGCAGTCAGAGTCTTCTCTGAGATGCGAGCACGACATACAACACAATTTATCAAATTACACAACGGATATACAGTATGAAAATAAGATTGATTGGATTATACTCACAGGAAGTATAAAACCTCTTACATGGTCTATTAAAAGTAAAGTAACACAAAATGTCAGGGAAATTACTTTACTTAGATTTAAGTACTGCAGTTGTACATTTGAAATACCTTCCTACCTTTCTGATAGGAAGCCTTCTTGAGGTGGTATAAAACATTTCTTCTTATATTCTGATTTGAGTTGTGGACAACTATGACCACATGAATTAAAAAAAAACATTTCACTGCCCAAGTCAGCTATAACACAAGTCTTGTTCATCAGACTACATGCTGTACAGTATTTGTGGACAGATTTTGTCCCAGGATTTATTATGCATTTCTTCTTCTTCGTTGCATGATTTAGAATAATAAGGTGAGAAATGGGTCTATTCTGAGTTCATCCTGCACTGCAGCAGCTAATAAAGTCCATTTAATCCCAAAACGCTTTTCTTTTAGGCAGGCTGGAGCAGAAAACAACTCACCTTTCTCAAGTTGTACAGTAATGTCACATGTGTATGAAGGTGGATCAAACAAGCTAATCTTAAATGTCAAAGTAGAGAGGAGCCTAGTAGGCCTATTTATTTTCATTCATTACACAATATGAATAAGCTATGCAGACAGTTGTAAAGAAAGAACATCTTTTTCTTCTGTTCTCTACTTGTTATAGTTACACAGTATTAGGGGTGTGGGCTGTATTAAAAGTATCCACTGTTCTCCCATGCTCTAACACACAGTAACGATGAAATGTGTGCTGTTCTCACATTCTTCCTCTGTATGTACACATAAACAACAAGGCAGGGAAATATAAAAGGAATTTATTTTATTGTTTGGGTACATTATTGTTCAGTGTACATGCTCACATCTGAAACAAACTTTACGTGCTTGATAACTCTCCCACCCCGCAGACATCTACACGCAATACCGATTTATATTCATAGCGGCAAGTGCTATGTAGCTCCACATAGGGGACACAGGAAGTGACATATAGCACCTTCATGCGGCGTCGGAACCGCGTAGGAAATTCACAGCCGCACCGGCAGAGCTCCAGAATGTGCAACTCGGCCGGCTCACGCGCGGACGCGCTACAAGTGCGAGGGCCCGCCCAACGCTGCTTGCAGCTTTAATTAGGGCCCGAGCACGACCGTGCGAGGTCCCTATTGAAATTGCTCGGATTATTTTTTTTTTTTTTTTTTTTTTTTTTCTGCAAAGTAGGCCCAAATGACATGGCCTAAACATACTCGAAAACTCACCAAAATTTGCAAACATGTCAGAACCGGTGAAAAATTTCGTATTCTACAAGTTTCGCACATGGGCGTGGCAAAATGACTCGCTAGCGCCACCTAGAAAATTGGAAATGATTAGCCCCTCGTTCACGTTCAACCTACATGTACGAAATTTTCTGGGGACATGTATCGTATCAAGACGCACAAAAAAGCCTCAAGAACCCATAGCCTAAAGTCAACAGGAAGTCGGCCATTTTGAATTTTATGGCCATTTTTGGATGATTTACACACTTCGTACTTTAACGAACTCCTCCTAGGGATTTAGTCGGATCGACGTCAAATTTCTGCTGTGCCTTCTAAAGGCATTGACGATGAAAAGTTGTGCTATTTGCGCGTTTTCGTCAATGGGCGTGTCCGTGGCGTCGATGATTCGCAATGAAACAGGAAGTTGTTGTAACTTCAGTGTACATGCTCACATCTGGACCAAACTGTACATGTAGGATGAGAGTCCCGCCCTGAACACATGTACATGCCGACATTCACCCACAGTCATAGCGCCACCTGCTGGCAACAGAAAGTGACCTTTAACGAAGCAGCCCCCGCCGCACGTTTCACCTACGTGCACGAATTTTCTGTGGTACGTGTATCTTGTCCAGACGCACAAAAAAGTCTCTTGGAGCCATAGCCTAAACCCAACAGGAAGTCGGCCATTTTGAATTTTACGTCAAATTTTGGATGATTTACACACTTCGTACTTTAACGAACTCCTCCTAGGGATTTAGTCCGACCGACCTCAAATTTGTGCTGTGCCTTCTAAAGGCATTGAAGATGAAAAGTTGTGCTATTTGCAAGTTTTCGTCAATGGGCGTGTCCGTGGCGTGGCGTCAAAGATCAGCTCTTCGCCATGACACGGAAGTTGTCGTAACTTCAGTGTACATGCTCACATCTGGACCAAACTGTACATGTAGGATGAGAGTCCCGCCCTGAACACATGTACATGCTGACATTCACCCACAGTCATAGCGCCACCTGCTGGCAACAGGAAGTGACTTTTAACGAAGCAGCCCCCGCCGCACGTTTCACCTACGTGCACGAATTTTCTGTGGTACGTGTATCTTGTCCAGACGCACAAAAAAGCCTCTTGGAGCGATGCCTAAACCAACAGGAAGTCGGCCATTTTGAATTTTACGTCAAATTTTGGATGATTTACACACTTCGTACTTTAACGAACTCCTCCTAGGGATTTAGTCCGACCGACCTCAAATTTGTGCTGTGCCTTCTAAAGGCATTGAAGATGAAAAGTTGTGCTATTTGCAAGTTTTCGTCAATGGGCGTGTCCGTGGCGTGGCGTCAAAGATCAACTCTTCGCCATGACACGGAAGTTGTCGTAACTTCAGTGTACATGCTCACATCTGGACCAAACTGTACATGTAGGATGAGAGTCCCGCCCTGAACACATGTACATGCTGACATTCACAGACAGTCATAGCGCCACCTGCTGGCAACAGGAAGTGACTTTTAACGAAGCAGCCCCCGCCGCACGTTTTACCTACGTGCACGAATTTTCTGTGGTACGTGTATCTTGTCCAGACGCACAAAAAAGCCTCTTGGAGCGATGCCCTAAAATCAACAGGAAGTCGGCCATTTTGAATTTTACGTCAAATTTTGGATGATTTACACACTTCGTACTTTAACGAACTCCTCCTAGGGATTTAGTCCGACCGACTTCAAATTTGTGCTGTGCCTTCTAAAGGCATTGAAGATGAAAAGTTGTGCTATTTGCGAGTTTTCGTCAATGGGTGTGTCCGTGGCGTGGCGTCAGAGATCAAGTCTTCGCCATGACACAGGAAGTTGTTGTAACTTCAGTGTACATGCTCACATCTGAACCAAACTTTACGTGCTTGATAACTCTCCCACCCCGCTATGGAGGACCGATCCTGACACAGTCAGAAATAAATACAGAAATAAATAAATGCTCAATAAATAAATAAGCATCCAATTAAATACACAAAAAAATAAAGTAAATAAATAAATGTAGGTAGTAATTAAATTATACAAGGAGACATAAATGTATATATTTTAATTAGTGCCTTTACTTATTCACCTTTGTTATAATTACCTTATTTGTTTATTCAACTTTATTTATTACTAATTTTTTTAATGTATTTATTTATGTGTGTGTTTTAATATTTTTGTCTGTTTTATTCTTCCTTTGTATTTATTTACCTTATTTATTTTCACCCATGGTATTTATTTCTGCCTGTCTTTTTAAATTTTTGTATGCATTTCTGCCTCATTATGCAAATGAGGAGGGGCTGTGTCTCAAGGGGTCATCTTCTCTGCTATTGGTGGACCAGTCAGACAGGAGAGCTCCTACTCTGCCTGCAGACATCAACGATCTTGCCCCTCACACAGTCAGATGGCTTCCTTCAGTGCGCTGAGGTGTTTAACAACTCTGAAGACAATACTACCAGCAATGTCTTCCTTCTCTTTTCACGTAGACGCTCCGACAGACAGTGCTTTCAGTTTGCTGCATGCATGGACACAGAACTGCGGTATAGGGAGAAGCACACGGTCAGCTGGCTGCAGCTAAATCTGGAGTGCACTCGTATTCAATTCTGTATGGTAAATTCAGTTTTAACGGAGCAGAGCGAGCTGACAGGCAGAGTTAGAGACTTTTTCTGTCCGTTTCTCTCTTTACAAAGACGCATGTTGCAGTCAGAGTCTTCTCTGAGATGCGAGCACGACATACAACACAATTTATCAAATTACACAACGGATATACAGTATGAAAATAAGATTGATTGGATTATACTCACAGGAAGTATAAAACCTGTTACATGGTCTAACACAAAGTAATGTCAGGGAAATTACTTTACTTAGATTTAAGTACTGCAGTTGTACATTTGAAATACCTTCCTACCTTTCTGATAGGAAGCCTTCTTGAGGTGGTATAAAACATTTCTTCTTATATTCTGATTTGAGTTGTGGACAACTATGACCACATGAATTAAAAAAACATTTCACTGCCCAAGTCAGCTATAACACAAGTCTTGTTCATCAGACTACATGCTGTACAGTATTTGACAGATTTTGTCCCAGGATTTATTATGCATTTCTTCTTCTTCGTTGCATGATTTAGAATAATAAGGTGAGAAATGGGTCTATTCTGAGTTCATCCTGCACTGCAGCAGCTAATAAAGTCCATTTAATCCCAAAAACGCTTTTCTTTTAGGCAGGCTGGAGCAGAAAACAACTCACCTTTCTCAAGTTGTACAGTAATGTCACATGTGTATGAAGGTGGATCAAACAAGCTAATCTTAAATGTCAAAGTAGAGAGGAGCCTAGTAGGCCTATTTATTTTCATTCATTACACAATATGAATAAGCTATGCAGACAGTTGTAAAGAAAGAACATCTTTTTCTTCTGTTCTCTACTTGTTATAGTTACACAGTATTAGGGGTGTGGGCTGTATTAAAAGTATCCACTGTTCTCCCATGCTCTAACACACAGTAACGATGAAATGTGTGCTGTTCTCACATTCTTCCTCTGTATGTACACATAAACAACAAGGCAGGGAAATATAAAAGGAATTTATTTTATTGTTTGGGTACATTATTGTTCAGTGTACATGCTCACATCTGAAACAAACTTTACGTGCTTGATAACTCTCCCACCCCGCAGACATCTACACGCAATACCGATTTATATTCATAGCGGCAAGTGCTATGTAGCTCCACATAGGGGACACAGGAAGTGACATATAGCACCTTCATGCGGCGTCGGAACCGCGTAGGAAATTCACAGCCGCACCGGCAGAGCTCCAGAATATGCAACTCGGCCGGCTCACGCGCGGACGCGCTACAAGTGCGAGGGCCCGCCCAACGCTGCTTGCAGCTTTAATTAGGGCCCGAGCACGACCGTGCGAGGTCCCTATTGAATTGCTCGGATTATTTTTTTTTTTTTTTTTTTTTTTTTTTTTTTTTTTTCTGCAAAGTAGGCCCAAATGACATGGCCTAAACATACTCGAAAACTCACCAAAATTTGCAAACATGTCAGAACCGGTGAAAAATTTCGTATTCTACAAGTTTCGCACATGGGCGTGGCAAAATGACTCGCTAGCGCCACCTAGAAAATTGGAAATGATTAGCCCCTCGTTCACGTTCAACCTACATGTACGAAATTTTCTGGGGACATGTATCGTATCAAGACGCACAAAAAAGCCTCAAGAACCCATAGCCTAAAGTCAACAGGAAGTCGGCCATTTTGAATTTTATGGCCATTTTTGGATGATTTACACACTTCGTACTTTAACGAACTCCTCCTAGGGATTTAGTCGGATCGACGTCAAATTTCTGCTGTGCCTTCTAAAGGCATTGACGATGAAAAGTTGTGCTATTTGCGCGTTTTCGTCAATGGGCGTGTCCGTGGCGTCGATGATTCGCAATGAAACAGGAAGTTGTTGTAACTTCAGTGTACATGCTCACATCTGGACCAAACTGTACATGTAGGATGAGAGTCCCGCCCTGAACACATGTACATGCCGACATTCACCCACAGTCATAGCGCCACCTGCTGGCAACAGAAAGTGACCTTTAACGAAGCAGCCCCCGCCGCACGTTTCACCTACGTGCACGAATTTTCTGTGGTACGTGTATCTTGTCCAGACGCACAAAAAAGTCTCTTGGAGCCATAGCCTAAACCAACAGGAAGTCGGCCATTTTGAATTTTACGTCAAATTTTGGATGATTTACACACTTCGTACTTTAACGAACTCCTCCTAGGGATTTAGTCCGACCGACCTCAAATTTGTGCTGTGCCTTCTAAAGGCATTGAAGATGAAAAGTTGTGCTATTTGCAAGTTTTCGTCAATGGGCGTGTCCGTGGCGTGGCGTCAAAGATCAGCTCTTCGCCATGACACGGAAGTTGTCGTAACTTCAGTGTACATGCTCACATCTGGACCAAACTGTACATGTAGGATGAGAGTCCCGCCCTGAACACATGTACATGCTGACATTCACCCACAGTCATAGCGCCACCTGCTGGCAACAGGAAGTGACTTTTAACGAAGCAGCCCCCGCCGCACGTTTCACCTACGTGCACGAATTTTCTGTGGTACGTGTATCTTGTCCAGACGCACAAAAAAGTCTCTTGGAGCCATAGCCTAAACCAACAGGAAGTCGGCCATTTTGAATTTTACGTCAAATTTTGGATGATTTACACACTTCGTACTTTAACGAACTCCTCCTAGGGATTTAGTCCGACCGACCTCAAATTTGTGCTGTGCCTTCTAAAGGCATTGAAGATGAAAAGTTGTGCTATTTGCAAGTTTTCGTCAATGGGCGTGTCCGTGGCGTGGCGTCAAAGATCAACTCTTCGCCATGACACGGAAGTTGTCGTAACTTCAGTGTACATGCTCACATCTGGACCAAACTGTACATGTAGGATGAGAGTCCCGCCCTGAACACATGTACATGCTGACATTCACACAGTCATAGCGCCACCTGCTGGCAACAGGAAGTGACTTTTAACGAAGCAGCCCCCGCCGCACGTTTACCTACGTGCACGAATTTTCTGTGGTACGTGTATCTTGTCCAGACGCACAAAAAAGCCTCTTGGAGCGATGCCCTAAAATCAACAGGAAGTCGGCCATTTTGAATTTTACGTCAAATTTTGGATGATTTACACACTTCGTACTTTAACGAACTCCTCCTAGGGATTTAGTCCGACCGACTTCAAATTTGTGCTGTGCCTTCTAAAGGCATTGAAGATGAAAAGTTGTGCTATTTGCGAGTTTTCGTCAATGGGTGTGTCCGTGGCGTGGCGTCAGAGATCAAGTCTTCGCCATGACACAGGAAGTTGTTGTAACTTCAGTGTACATGCTCACATCTGAACCAAACTTTACGTGCTTGATAACTCTCCCACCCCTATGGAGGACCGATCCTGACACAGTCAGAAATAAATACAGAAATAAATAAATGCTCAATAAATAAATAAGCATCCAATTAAATACACAAAAAAATAAAGTAAATAAATAAATGTAGGTAGTAATTAAATTATACAAGGAGACATAAATGTATATATTTTAATTAGTGCCTTTACTTATTCACCTTTGTTATAATTACCTTATTTGTTTATTCAACTTTATTTATTACTAATTTTTTTAATGTATTTATTTATGTGTGTGTTTTAATATTTTTGTCTGTTTTATTCTTCCTTTGTATTTATTTACCTTATTTATTTTCACCCATGGTATTTATTTCTGCCTGTCTTTTTAAATTTTTGTATGCATTTCTGCCTCATTATGCAAATGAGGAGGGGCTGTGTCTCAAGGGGTCATCTTCTCTGCTATTGGTGGACCAGTCAGACAGGAGAGCTCCTACTCTGCCTGCAGACATCAACGATCTTGCCCCTCACACAGTCAGATGGCTTCCTTCAGTGCGCTGAGGTGTTTAACAACTCTGAAGACAATACTACCAGCAATGTCTTCCTTCTCTTTTCACGTAGACGCTCCGACAGACAGTGCTTTCAGTTTGCTGCATGCATGGACACAGAACTGCGGTATAGGGAGAAGCACACGGTCAGCTGGCTGCAGCTAAATCTGGAGTGCACTCGTATTCAATTCTGTATGGTAAATTCAGTTTTAACGGAGCAGAGCGAGCTGACAGGCAGAGTTAGAGACTTTTTCTGTCCGTTTCTCTCTTTACAAAGACGCATGTTGCAGTCAGAGTCTTCTCTGAGATGCGAGCACGACATACAACACAATTTATCAAATTACACAACGGATATACAGTATGAAAATAAGATTGATTGGATTATACTCACAGGAAGTATAAAACCTGTTACATGGTCTATTAAAAGTAATAACACAAAAATGTCAGGGAAATTACTTTACTTAGATTTAAGTACTGCAGTTGTACATTTGAAATACCTTCCTACCTTTCTGATAGGAAGCCTTCTTGAGGTGGTATAAAACATTTCTTCTTATATTCTGATTTGAGTTGTGGACAACTATGACCACATGAATTAAAAAAACATTTCACTGCCCAAGTCAGCTATAACACAAGTCTTGTCATCAGACTACATGCTGTACAGTATTTGTGGACAGATTTTGTCCCAGGATTTATTATGCATTTCTTCTTCTTCGTTGCATGATTTAGAATAATAAGGTGAGAAATGGGTCTATTCTGAGTTCATCCTGCACTGCAGCAGCTAATAAAGTCCATTTAATCCCAAAAACGCTTTTCTTTTAGGCAGGCTGGAGCAGAAAACAACTCACCTTTCTCAAGTTGTACAGTAATGTCACATGTGTATGAAGGTGGATCAAACAAGCTAATCTTAAATGTCAAAGTAGAGAGGAGCCTAGTAGGCCTATTTATTTTCATTCATTACACAATATGAATAAGCTATGCAGACAGTTGTAAAGAAAGAACATCTTTTTCTTCTGTTCTCTACTTGTTATAGTTACACAGTATTAGGGGTGTGGGCTGTATTAAAAGTATCCACTGTTCTCCCATGCTCTAACACACAGTAACGATGAAATGTGTGCTGTTCTCACATTTTCCTCTGTATGTACACATAAACAACAAGGCAGGGAAATATAAAAGGAATTTATTTTATTGTTTGGGTACATTATTGTTCAGTGTACATGCTCACATCTGAAACAAACTTTACGTGCTTGATAACTCTCCCACCCGCAGACATCTACACGTCAATACCGATTTATATTCATAGCGGCAAGTGCTATGTAGCTCCACATAGGGGACACAGGAAGTGACATATACACCTTCATGCGGCGTCGGAACCGCGTAGGAAATTCACAGCCGCACCGGCAGAGCTCCAGAATATGCAACTCGGCCGGCTCACCGCGGACGCGTACAAGTGCGAGGGCCCGCCCAACGCTGCTTGCAGCTTTAATTTTATTTTTTTTTTTTTCTGCAAAGTAGGCCCAAATGACATGGCCTAAACATACTCGAAAACTCACCAAAATTTGCAAACATGTCAGAACCGGTGAAAAATTTCGTATTCTACAAGTTTCGCACATGGGCGTGGCAAAATGACTCGCTAGCGCCACCTAGAAAATTGGAAATGATTAGCCCTCGTTCACGTTCAACCTACATGTACGAAATTTTCTGGGGACATGTATCGTATCAAGACGCACAAAAAAGCCTCAAGAACCCATAGCCTAAAGTCAACAGGAAGTCGGCCATTTTGAATTTTATGGCCATTTTTGGATGATTTACACTTCGTACTTTAACGAACTCCTCCTAGGGATTTAGTCGGATCGACGTCAAATTTCTGCTGTGCCTTCTAAAGGCATTGACGATGAAAAGTTGTGCTATTTGCGAGTTTCGTCAATGGGCGTCCGTGGCGTCGATGATTCGCAATGAAACAGGAAGTTGTTGTAACTTCAGTGTACATGCTCACATCTGGACCAAACTGTACATGTAGGATGAGAGTCCCCCCTGAACACATGTACATGCCGACATTCACCCACAGTCATAGCGCCACCTGCTGGCAACAGAAAGTGACCTTTAACGAAGCAGCCCCCGCCGCACGTTTCACCTACGTGCACGAATTTCTGTGGTACGTGTATCTTGTCCAGACGCACAAAAAGCTCTTGGAGCCATAGCCTAAAACCCAACAGGAAGTCGGCCATTTTGAATTTTACGTCAAATTTTGGATGATTTACACACTTCGTACTTTAACGAACTCCTCCTAGGGATTTAGTCCGACCGACCTCAATTTGTGTGCCTTCTAAAGGCATTGAAGATGAAAAGTTGTGCTATTTGCAAGTTTTCGTCAATGGGCGTGCCGTGGCGGGCTCAAAGATCAGCTCTCGCCATGACACGGAAGTTGTCGTAACTTCAGTGTACATGCTCACATCTGGACCAAACTGTACATGTAGGATGAGAGTCCCGCCCTGAACATGTACATGCACATTCACACAGTCATAGCGCCACCTGCTGGCAACAGGAAGTGACTTTTAACGAAGCAGCCCCCGCCGCACGTTTTACCTACTGCACGAATTTTCTGTGGTACGTGTATCTTGTCCAGACGCAAAAAAAGCCTCTTGGAGCGATGCCCTAAAATCAACAGGAAGTCGGCCATTTTGAATTTTACGTCAAATTTTGGATGATTTACACACTTCGTACTTTAACGAACTCCTCCTAGGGATTTAGTCCGACCGACTCAAATTTGTGCTGTGCCTTCTAAAGGCATTGAAGATGAAAAGTTGTGCTATTTGCGAGTTTTCGTCAATGGGTGTCCGTGGCGTGGCGTCAGAGATCAAGTCTTCGCCATGACACAGAAGTGTTGTAACTTCAGTGTACATGCTCACATCTGAACCAAACTTTACGTGCTGTAACTCTCCCACCCCGCTATGGAGGACCGATCCTGACACAGTCAGAAATAAATACAGAAATAAATAATGCTCAATAAATATAATAAGCATCCAATTAAATACACAAAAAAATAAAGTAAATAAATAAATGTAGGTAGAATTAAATTATACAAGGAGACATAAATGTATATATTTTAATTAGTGCCTTTACTTATTCACCTTTGTTATAATTACCTTATTGTTTATTCAACTTTATTTTACTAATTTTTTAATGTATTTATTTATGTGTGTGTTTTAATATTTTTGTCTGTTTTATTCTTCCTTTGTATTTATTTACCTTATTTATTTTCACCCATGGTATTTATTTCTGCCTGTCTTTTTTAAATTTTTGTATGCATTTCTGCCTCATTATGCAAATGGGAGGGGCTGTGTCTCAAGGGGTCATCTTCTCTGCTATTGGTGGACCAGTCAGACAGGAGAGCTCCTACTCTGCCTGCAGACATCAACGATCTTGCCCCTCACAGTCAGATGGCTTCCTTCAGTGCGCTGAGGTGTTTAACAACTTGAAGACAATACTACCAGCAATGTCTTCCTTCTTTTCACGTAGAACGCTCCGACAGACAGTGCTTTCAGTTTGCTGCATGCATGGACACAGAACTGCGGTATGGGAGAAGCACACGGTAGCTGGCTGCAGCTAATCTGGAGTGCACCGTATTCAATTCTGTATGGTAAATTCAGTTTTAACGGAGCAGAGCGAGCTGACAGGCGAGTTAGAGACTTTTTGTCCGTTTCTCTCTTTACAAGACGCATGTTGCAGTCAGGTCTTCTCTGAAGAGGGCAATGAAGCATAGTACCGATGCAAGCACCACATAACACAACCAATTTATCAAATTACACAACGGATATACAGTTGAAAATAAGATTGATTGGATTATACTCACAGGAAGTATAAAACCTGTACATGCGTAA
>NW_024043436.1:0-11888 GCF_014851395.1 Micropterus salmoides
GAGGAGACATTAGGGTTGAAATCATCGTGATGAACCATCCAACCAAAACCAAAAGCTGGCATCCACATTTGTGACGCTCACCAGCGCAAATAACTTCCAGGAGCTTGGACAAATTAAAGTAATGTGGAAATACCGAAACATATGTTACTGTCACTTGGTTTTATTGCCAAAATACTATAGTGACGTTACTGCCTGAAAATGTTACATAGTCTAAATAGCTTTCTGTTATAACTACAAGTATAAAATATAAAATGCACAATATACCTTGACCTTCTCTTCTAACTGCTTCTTTCTTCATACTGAATTCAGATCCCTGCTGGTGACTTCAGTAAGGATCCCATCATGAAGCAGTATGTGTACCTGCAAGCTCAGTTCCCTGACCGACTGCTGGAGAAAGTCGTCTTAGTGTCCTTCCAGTCCGGGTACATCTTCATCCAGACTGACAAGACTCTCTACACCCCCAACAGCAAAGGTGAGTTCAGTACTCCATCAGTACTGAACAAGACACCTTCCTCTGTGTCTTTGTGGTCTGGTGAACACAAAACTACATTCATGGGTCATTTTTTCTATTACTCTCAAAATGGAAGAGTAGTATCAACCCGTTTTATCCCACCGGTCACATTTGTGACCGCGCCTTTTTATTTTATTTCTGAAGCTCTAAAGTTTGTATCGTTGGCTTTGGGCAAGAAATTCAACTTTTAAATGAAAAAATTGATTGTCTTGATTATAACTGATCAGTATCACTAATGTCACTAATGTGAAAGGTCGAATGACCAGATTAGTTTACTTCCTGCTTGCACACCTAGAAGAAGATATCTTCCTCAGAATATTACAAAAAGTAGTAAGTAAAACACCTTAATTAACAGATAGAATTGTCAGATTTTGTACATACATTCTTTTAAGTGTCTAATACTGATATGTTCTGAGAATTATACTCCTGCATATATATTTCGCTCGTAAGAGGTGTAAATTTGTTAACGGTGACAATTGTGACCGGTAGTATAACACAGTGCTTCAATTGATATCACAGGTTCTGGCTGTGATCCTAGTTATCATCTGTTTATTTTCACACATTTTGAAACTATCAGATGTGTTGGACCTCCTAGACATACGTGACCTCCCCCAGTGCTGTGCAGCATCATGATCATTCCTACATTTGAAAAAGTGGCATTTGAAAGTGACTGTGATAGTGATGGCTCAGATAGGTAGACTACTGAATGGCAATATCTGGAGGATGAAGCAGATATTCATGAGAACCAATTGGTTTGAGATGTCAATAGAGGGGTGCGACGGAGCAGTGGCTAAGGCACATGCCTTTGGTGTGAGATATTTCCACTATGATACATCCAATGTGTCACTGAGCAAGACACTTAACCAGTGTCTAGTTGCTCCAGAGGTGTGTGACCTCTGACATATATAGCAATTGAAAGTAGTGGATAAGAGTGTCAGTTAATTAAATAATTATTATTAATTATTTGAAATGCCTATATAGTGCAAACTAATCTGAACGTGGATGAGTTGCTGAATTCCTATAGGGTTCTTCTCATATCACTTGTCTTGGTCATATGACCGTGATGTCTACAATGAAGCAAGGCCCACATGTCTTTGAGGGGTGAAATATTGATTGGTACTGTATGTTTGATTGGTTTAGATTGGTAGATGTTTTATTACAGAAAGTGTATGAAACCCATGACTGAAATAGTAATTGTCCAAAGAAGGTTATGGTCGAGGGCAACTGGACTTGGTTGAAGATACTAGAAGACGCTTCGTCCCTCATCCAACAGACTTCTTCAGTTCTGACTGACTGGTAGGGAAACTAAGCTATTTAACCTCAGTGGGGTCGTTTGCCAGGAACGTCGATACTGCTGGTTTGTTAGTGTTCCTGGCTGTTGTAATGGCAGTCGTTATGGTCGTACAACACCTCCATATTTTACTCTTTGGTGTACCCAGGTGTGAAGCTTCCGGTCTACAATATGAAGCCGATGCGGAAGTCCTTGAAACCTGCATTCTATTGAAAATCCAGCAGGGGGTGACTCTTCTGGTTGCAAAAATAAGTCCGGCTCCATTAGAAATAATGGGAAAATGACCCTACTTCTCAGCTGAATAATTACCCCAGTAAACACTTTCCTTCGCTAGTTTCAAGTCTTCTTCAATACAAAATGACGTTCATTTAGTAAATTACGGTCGCATTTATTTTAAAATAGACCAAAAAGCAGAGTATGTTTCAGGGCGGGATTATCTATGTTTGACAAGTCGTTACCATTCACAGATTCACCACCACCACCACTTCACAGATTACAAGCCTGTTTCTCTACTGCCACTATTCTCAAAACTTCTAGAAAAACTATTCAATGACAGATTGGACAAATTCATAGATAAATACAAATTACTTACTGACAGCCAATATGGATTCAGAAAAAAATAGGTCAACATCTCTAACTTTAAGCGAACTCAGTGAAGAAATCACAAATTCCACAGACAAAAAGAAATTTGGACTTGGGGTATTTATTGATTGAAAAAAGCATTTAATAAATCATGAAATATTAATCAGTAAACTGGAACGGCTCGGGATAAGGGGGATAGTGTTAAATTGGGTAAGCAGTTATTTAAAAGACAGGCAACAATTTGTGAAGGTGGGAGATTATACATCTGAATGTTTAGACATGGCATGTGGTGTCCCCCAGTGGTGAGTGCTGGAATCAAAATTATTTATCCTCTATATAAACAACATATGTAAAGTATCTGAACATTTTTGGTTCTGGTCAGAAAGCAATTTCTGGACTTAATCACTTCAGAATTCAGAAAAATTAAACAGTGGTTTGACACAAACAAGTTATCATTAAATTTGAGCAAAACTAAATTCATGATATTTGGTTCATTTACAGATAGAAGGTGTCTACATACAAAGAGTATATGAAATGACTTTCCTCAAACTCATTATTTTCACTGTCTAAAGCATTAAAACTACTTGATCTAGTTGAATTTCAAACAGCAGTAATTATGTTCAAGGCAGTTTATTGCCTGGCAATATACAGAAAAGGTTTTCTGAAAGAGACGGGTTACGACTTAAGGAGAAAGTCAAATTCGAAGACTCCCAGTTTTCAAACTATTAGGAAAAGTTTCTGTTTATCTGTCAGTGGTGTTAAATTGTGGAATGGCTAAATAATGAATTTGTAGCATGTCTAAACAACATATGAATTTTAATACATTTATGGGAATTAATACCCAATTATGAATTTTAATATTCAAAAAATATTAATCCATAAAAAGCTCTCGTTTCGCAAGGGGCACCACCGGAGTTGTTATTAACCTAGAGTCTCCGGACCTCTAGGTAGCTTTTAATAATTATACAATTATTCACCAGTGATCAGTTAGTTAATAATCGCTCAATTATCTTAAATCAATCAGTCTCATATCTAAAGGGTAAATTCTCTTGGCAGGGACTCAGAAGTAGGCACTACACACAATTCCTCGATTACAGTGAATTTATTAACTAACTAAGGTGATATAAAAAGGTGGTTAAATACATCAGAGAAATAAACAATGGCTAAACAATGACAATGGAGTATCGATTGTGGGAGGATTTGACTCATACGGCAGAGGAGAACTAATGAAAGTAAGCTATGAGTTTATCAATTAATCAATCAAACTTTATTTCTAAAGCACATTTAAAAAACAACCAGGTTGACCAAAGTGCTGTACACTGACATGAAACAATAAATAGACAAAAATACAACACCAGACAAATACAACATACAGTTCTCATGCCAGATTAAAAGCCAAGGAATAAAAATGTGTTTTAAATTGTGATTAAAAAACCGGAAGGCTTATGGCCAGTCTGACATGGAGAGGCAATTCATTCCACAGTCTCGGTTCTGCGACTGAGAAAGCTCGATCCCCTCTGCTCTTGAGCCGTGTTTTAGGGACAACAAGAAGAGACTGGCTTGCAGACCTTAATGACCTTGAAGGAGCATGTGGCTTCAACAGATCAGTAATATATACTGGAGCTAGTCCATGAAGGGCTTTAAAAACAAACAATAAAGTCTTAAAATCAATCCTAAAATTAACAGGGAGCCAGTGAAGAGGGGCAAGAACAGGGGAGCTTACGAGTTCCAGTAAGGAGACGAGCGGCAGCATTTTGAACCAGTTGTAGTCGAGAGAGGGAGGCCTGGCTAACACCTACATACAGAGCATTACAATAGTCAAGCCGTGTTGTGATGAATGCGTGTATAACCCTCTCAAAGTCTGTGAGGGATAAAAAGGGCTTCAGCTTAGTAAGAAGCCTAAGTTGAAAGAAACTTGCTTTCACAACAGAATTTATCTGCTTCTCCAATTTAAAATCACAATCCATTTTTACTCCAAGGTTTGTTACAACAGACTTAACATAAGGTTGCAAAGTGCCCAGGTCTATTTCAGTCTATTATCAGAGGTGCCACTGGGTCTAAAAACCATGACCTCAGTTTTACTCTCGTTAAAGTTTAAAAAATTTAAGGCCATCCAGGCTTTAATAGTCTCACCAAAACTGACTCTAAAATCTCTGTCTGACAAGTATGACCTAAACCATTCTAAGGCAGTGCCCTTAATCTCCACGCCATGCTCGAGGTGAGAAATAAGGATGCTGTGGTCAATTGTGTCAAATGCTGCTGTAAGATCTAAAAGCATAAGAAATGCATAATCTCCAGTGTCAGTTGAGATTAAAAGATCATTAAAAACTCTTAAAAATGCAGATTCAGTGCTATGAAATGTCTTAAAACCAGATTGGAACACCTCAAGAACACCATGTGTATGTAAAAAGGACTGCAACAGTAAAAGAACTGCCTTCTCTAAAATCTTCGAGACAAAGGGGAGTTTAGAGATAGGGCGATAGCAGATGTGTCCAAATTTGGTTTCTTGATTAGTGGCTGCACCACTGCTTGTTTAAAACAGGCTGTTACAGAACCTGAAGTAAGACTGCCATTTATAGTGTCTTGGATGTTAGGTCCAATAGTGTCCCACACATCTTTAAAAAGGCAAGGTGAGACAATATCAGTGGGACAAACTGAGGGTCTCAAATGTGTAACAATATTTTTGAGAGTAGAGATGGATACAGTCTCAAATCAGTTAAAAACAGCTGTGCACTCTATGGAAATGGAGGGGTCAAAAGCAGGAAGTGCGATGCTTGCTCTAATTGAGGCTTATCCACAAAAAAATGGAGACATTTTTCACAGGCCTCAGAGGACGCTACATGATAGACAGATTGAGGAGTATTGAGAATTAATTGTTTTAAAAAGAACATGAGGTTTGTGGCAATTATTTGAAATAAAATCTGAGAGATACTTGGTCTTCTCAGCTTTAACAGTTCTCTGATAATTGTGCAAACTTTCTCTAAGAATGTCATAAGAAACCTGCAGATGATCTTTTTTCCATTTGCGCTCAGCTTTCCTACACTGTTGTCTAGCTGCCCGAGTTAAGTCACTTTTCCAATTTAAATGGGGCAATGGTGTCAAGAATGTTGCAACAAGTAGATAAAAAAGAAGAGATTAACTCCGCTAAGCAGAGGATCCCATAGCCTCCAGTACTAGCAGTATTAAAATCACCGGAGAATTGCAGTGGTGGGTTTGATAATAATAATAATAATAATCCTTATTTGTAGAGCACTTTTCAAAAACAAGTTACAAAGTGCTTTAACAAGTGTAAAGAATAATACAAAAAAAGATAAGAGCATGAAAATTTAATATAAAATTAGTAAAATAAAATAAAAGGGATAAAATAAAGTCAAATAAGATCGGGAAAAGCTCTCCTATAAAAGTATGTTTTAAGAAGGGACTTAAAAGAGTTCACTGACTCAGCCGACCTGATTTCCTCGGGCAGGCTGTTCCAGAGCCTCGGGGCCCTGACAGCAAACGCTCTGTCCCCTTTAGTTTAGTCGAGACTCTGGAACAGACAACAGACCTCTGCCCGAGGATCTCAAGGTACGTGCTGGTGCGTATGGGACTAAAAGGTCAGAAATATAACAAGGCGAGAGGCCATGAAGAGCTTTAAAAGTGATCAATAGAATTTTAAAGTCAATTCTAAAACATACTGGGAGCCAGTGTAATGAAGCTAAAATAGGAGTAATGTGGTCATATTTCTTTGTTCTGGTTAAAAGCCTGGCAGCTGAGTTCTGGACAGTCTGGAGTCGATCAATAGATTTTTGGGTTAAACAGGTGAAAAGGCTGTTGCAATAATCCAGGCGTGATGAGATGAAGGCGTGTAAAATGGTCTCGGTGTCCTAAAAGTTAACATAGATCGAATTTTAGCTATATTTCTAAGTTGATAAAAACATGATTGAACAAGCTTTGTGGTGTGCTGCTCGAAATTTAAATTTCTATCAAACCAAACACCAAGGTTCTTTGCCACAGGCTTAATGTGATTTACTAGGGAACCAGCAGATGGCAGTATTTGATTTGCCATCTGCTGAGACCCGATGACCAGGATTTCTGTTTTGTCTGAAATTATTTGACATCCATTTTTTAACTTCACAAAGGCAGTTGTTAAGTGAACTCAGCATTCCAGGGTCTGTGGATCTGACGGGCAAGTATATTTGTGTGTCATCAGCATAAATATGAAAAGAAATGCCATGTTTATGGATAATATGTCCAAGGGGAAGCAGATACAAGGAAAACAAAATGGGTCCTAAGACCGACCCCTGAGGCACACCATATTTAACTGGACAGAATGAAGAGACATAGTTGTTTACAGACACGCAAAACTTCCTATTTGACAGGTAGGATGAAAACCATTCTAGAGCAGTACCAGAGATCCCCACCCAGTGCCTCAGTCTGTCTAACATGATGTTGTGATCAATGGTGTCAAAAGCAGCGCTAAGGTCCAGGAGTACAAGGACTGAGCACATACCTTCATCAGCAGACATTAAAGGTCATTGGTGACTTTAAGCAGGGCAGTCTCAGTGCTGTGGTACTTCCTAAAACCAGACTGAAACTTTTCAAATAATTTGTTATTTTCCAGCACAGTGAGCAGCTGTTTGGACACAATTCTTTCTAGAATCTTTGCAATAAAAGGCAGTTTTGAAATTGGTCTAAAATTATGTGGGAGGGAGGGATCTAAACCAGGTTTCTTTAAAAGTGGGTTCACGCAAGCCGTTTTAAAATAATCAGGGACACAACCAGTAGATAGGGAGCTGTTGAAAACAGAGATCAAATGGGGCCCAACAGAATCTATTACTTTCAGTAAAAATTTTGTAGGTATTATATCAAGTGGGTGGAGGACACTCTCATTTGTGATACTGTTTTTAAAAGCTCAGACAAGTCGATGGGATAAAACTGGTTAAAACTCTGTTGTTGCTGGTGAGGGACCTCTGAGTAAGAGGCCACGGGGGTAATAGAGGCTCTGATTGACACCACCTTATTGGTAAAATAAGATAAAAACAATTCACAGTCATCATTACTTCCAGCTGAGGCACAAGGAGGGGTTGGGTTTACCAGCTGATCCTGGTATTGTGTTTATGTGTAGTAATGAGTTCAGAAAAATAGTGTGTTCTCGCATCCTTAACCATTTTATTGTAGTTAATTAATAAATCCTTCAGACTGAGGTAATGGACTTGGAGACTGGATTTTTTCCATCTGCACTCTGCTTTCCTGCATTCCCTTTTGAGGCTGCGAATGCTGTCATTTATCCAGGGTTGCTTACTAGCTTTAGACGTAGGCCTAACCTTTAGAGGAGCAGTAATATTTAGTGACGACAAGCAGATATGATTGAAGTGATCGACCAGATTGTTGGTGTTGGAATCAGACAGGTGTTGGCTTTGGCTCTGAAAGAATGCACAAAACTTTGAAACACTTTGTTCATTAAAGATGCGACAACACACGGAGCTTGGTGAGGCGGCATGAGTAACAGGCGAATCGCAGCTAAAAACAATACATCTGTGGTCAGATATGGTCATGTCCACTAATTCCACAGAGGAAATGCTGACACCCAGGGTAAAAACCAAGTCCAGTGTATGACCACGGTTATGTGTTTGCCCTTTGACATGTTGTTTGAAGTTAAAAGAAGTGGCCATATTTAAAAAGTCAGTTGCATTAACATTGTTGGGGTCATCAACATGAATATTAAAATCGCCACAAAGAACAATTCTGTCATAATTTAAAACCAGAGTAGATAAAAATTCAGGAAGTTCTGATGAAAATCCTCCAGGCGGTTTTGGGGGGCGATAAATTATAACAAATATGATAGGTTGCAGCCCTCCAACTTTAAGAGTGAGAACTTCAAAGGAGTTAAATTCATCACAGCGTACTTGATGACATTTAAAATTTTTCCTATACACGCTCACTAGCCCACCACCACGACCACTGACCCTCGGTTGACTAAAACAATCATATTGAGGCGGACACAGTTCAGCTAGCTGGGTATAGTCATTCATTTGCAACCAGGATTCAGTTAAAAACATAAAATCTAGATTAGCAGACAAGATAAAATCATTTAAGATAAAAGTCTTACTTGAAAGTGATCTCACATTGAAGAGAGCCATTTTAAATGAGTTTGTTCTGGGTGCTGGAGTTGGTGCAGTTGTCCTAATCCTTAAGAGATTACTAATATTTCTGTGTGGGATGTGCACATTTCGGTTTACTGGTCTATGCGTGATGATGACAGGAATAGAAGTCTTTGGAACAGCGCTGGGAGCAGACGGCTTTACATGCCAGCAGGTGGAGACAGTTGTTAGTGGCAGTGAGGCAGAGATCTGTTCAGTGAGCGGTGGTGTGTCCAGGTGTGCTGCATGAATGATTAGTCATTCACGTAAGTCATGTGTGGACCGCACCACATGCTGTATGTGAGCAGCTAACATTTCTGAGCCCCGTTTGTTTGGGTGAAGTCCGTCTGTCTTAAAAAGAGACATTCTTTGCCAGAAAATATTAAAATTATCCACATAAAACACACGGTGAGCCGGACTGGAGCCAGTCGTGGAGGCCAAGGAGTCTACTGAAGCGGCCAGCACCGCGACCGACTATGGGAATGGGACCAGAGATAAAAACGGACTTTCCGCACTGCTTTAAAAAGTTAAGAAGACGGTTAAAATCTAATTTTGTCAGCTCAGACTGCCGAAGAGCTGTGTCATTTGTTCTGACATGGACTATCACTCTTGTGATGGAGGACGGGAGCGACGGCATTAGGTCCTGGAGTTTTTTTAAAATGACAGCCGTGGTGGCACCGGGGAAGCAGCCAGTGGTAGCGTTAAAGAAACGGATGTTTCTGGTTATGGAGTCACCAATTATTAGTGTGGTTGGGGAGAAAAGAGGACGAGGAGATGCTGGTTGTGGGGATCCAGAGCAGGACTGAGCAGAATTTGCTTCAACACTGCGTGCGGACTGAGGATGGAGTGTGTGAGCTGTTGAGTGTTGTGTTGGAGTAGCAGTAACAGACCTGAGAGAAGGGCTACCCGACGGTGCAGGGTAGAGACGGCCTCCGGAGCGTCTGAGCACAGCCTCCTTCAGGATCCTACGTCGGGAAGCGGAGGTTTTTGACCGGGATGACGGCCGCCGATCAGGTCCGGCGGCAGACCGGCAGCCCAGTGCAGGAGATGTAGCCGGTGAAGGAGATGCAACAGTGTCGGCAGGCACTGTGCGCCGAAAGAGATCCGTATCAGGGAGACTCGAAGCCGCAGGTGCATCAGCTGGATGGACCGGAGTGTCGTTAGACAAGGCTGCATAGCGGTCGGAGAGGCCGATGTGCGGAGGAGAGACAGCCCCATCCGAGCCTCTCTTGCAGCCACGGACCACCACTTCAGCCCAGGTTGACTGATGCTTCAGAGTCGAGCAGGATGAAAGCCTGGGAAGGCTAGAGGGGTCCCAAAACACGGTGTCCTGGATGTTAGCGGTTGTGCTAAGAGAAACAATCTGTTTGGCTTGTACTGAAGCTACATCCATAAAGCCAGTCAGCAGGGAATCTTTCTCTTTGAGTTCCTCTAAAAGTCGTCGGATGTCTTCCATAAGGTCAGCAATCTTCTTGTTCGCTTTCTTAAGGAGTGAGCAGTCCTCATGGGGCAGAGTTATCTCGGCTAGCATAGTCACCGGAGCTTTGTTGCGATCAGTAGCGTTGATCACGTTTTTACGGTCATCTAGCTTAAAATCCATGTCAGATGACTAAAATCCTTAACCCACGTAAAACTTAAAATAAAGTTAAGTTAAATAAAAAGGATATAAAAAATGTAACGAAAAAAGAGTGGATTAAAACTGGATAAGAGTCCGGTTTAAGACGGAGCTTCCGACAGGTGGCTACAGACGCCAACGCATGCGCAGAGTGCAGATTACGTCAGCAATTACGTCAGAGATCTTGTCTGCATCATCCTGCAGATACGAGGTGGAGTGTATTGCTTAACGGTTCGATAGGGAAGAGAAACGTCAAATAAAACAGGCGCGTGATCAGAGAAGACAGCTTCGTATATGTCTACATTACAAATGGGTACAAACTGTGTAAGGTTAAAAGCATCGATAAGATTTAAGTCTTTTGCCAGCGGATTTGTAGGACAACATACATGAATATTCATATCCCCTACAATTAAAATCCGGTCATATTTCTGCATGATTTCAGACAGGAAATCAGAGAAGTCACTGATAAAATCCTTATTATATTTAGGAGGTAGGTTTAGGATATATAACTGCACATAATACCGGCTAAGATTGACTCAGTTCAAGCATGGTTAGTTTGAAGCTTGAGAAGGAGACCAGTGACAGCTGTCTGCAGTTGTACTTTTTCTTGAAGATAGTAGCAAGTCCGCCTCCTCGACCAGTAGTCCTCGGAGAGTTAAAATAAGAGCAATCAGCCGGTAAAAGTTCGACTCACCAACATTCAGCCAGGTTTCAGTCACGAATAAGAAATCCAAATCATGAGAGGTAAAGAAGTCATTCAGGATGAAGGTCTTATTCGCTAACGATCTAGCATTGACCAAGGCTGCTGTTGACAGGCGCGGCCTGTGTTGCCGGACTGGCCGTCCGAGGTACTCAGCGGCCGAAGATGTCCGTGGTTGACGCCACCTCTGCGGAGTCGAAGTGAACATCGGCGAGGAAGCTGGGCCTCCACATCCGTGCCGACAACAGGTACCAGCCAGGTGTCAGCAGGGTCCAGGGCTCGCCAGGAAATATTGCGACAATAAATTGATCCGCACTCTGCCAAGAAGCCATGGGGAGTCGTTGAACAAGAGGGAAGCGTCCAGAGAGCAGAGCAAAGAGAGGAAGAGAACGAACAACGTCGTGTGTCGATCTTTTGTTGTCTGGGGCGTGGTTCCCCAGGAGGCAGTCCTTCGTTTCCCACAGGGCGGCCATTTCCGGTTTCCTGAGGGACTGTCTTTCTAAAGTTTTAATATGTCTATAAAGAAAAAGAAAATCTATTTGCATGTATTATAATCATATACCTTCCCATAATCAAACCTCAATGGTCAAACGGTTGTACCTTTCTAAGTTTAAGCATTGGGTAACAGGAAAACAATTGTTAGTAATTAGACCTTAAAAGGTTAGCATTTCAGGATGATGGCATGTAATACTTATTTCGTCCACTTGGGGGAACTCAGGTTACATGACGACAGCTTAGATTAATCCAAAAACAATCTTCTCAGGAGCTGGAAAATTGAGTTATTTAGCCTTAAATTCAAGCTGTATAGGATGACATTTATCACAATTTCTAAAGGAATTGTGTGAGAAAGTATTGTGAACAATCATTTGTTACACATAAAATGAAGGAGTGTCCTTAACCTTGCTGAAAATTAAAACACTGCAAAAGTAACTTATTTAGATTCTTTTCAGCAATAATATCAACAACAGATAGCAACAACATGGTAACATAAGTAGTCAAATAAGAGGCAGCGCCACTACTAACTTAGCAAGGATTATTATTTGAAGAGAACAGTTTATAATGAAACA
>NW_024043437.1:0-6977 GCF_014851395.1 Micropterus salmoides
GATTTTCCAGTCAACTGCCTGTTAACCTGTTTTCATTTGGATTAAAAACCCTGAATTGAGTCTCTGCTCAAGTGTCTTGCATCCTCTGCACTCAACCGTGAAATCCTGACAAAAAGCTGAAATTCTGGGTTAAGTATTTGGGTTGATTTGGAGACTTTTTTTTTTTTTTTTTTTTTGGCCTGTCTGATAACTATCTTCTATTTTTTTACTAGGCGTATTTAAAATCGTATGTCAGGGTCGAGGGTGCGCAAAGCAGGTGAGAGCCCAAATGCACAACACTGCAAGCAGAGATTCAGTTCAAGAGTTTATTTAACAAACACACCAGGCAAAACAAAACTCACGGGTACTGGAAACTGGCAATATCCAACATGGTAGAACACACATCATACAACAATGACCGGACGGGGACCGAACAGAAAAACCAAACCTACGAGCAGGGCGGGAGCAACACAGATGACAGGGATCAAGGCTAACGAGGCAGGCAGGCAGACAGCAGGGAAAACAGACTGGCAGGCAGGCAGATTACTGGGGGAACAGACAGAACACATGTTACAAAATACCAGACAAGAATCTAACCCCAGAAACAGAAACCCATGTAAACAGATAAACACCGACCCTATATAACACAGGGATCATAACAGACAAAACCTAAACGAGAACACAGGACACGAATACAGAGGCAGGGAGTTGAAAACTAATGGAGCAAGGCAGGACTGAAACTAGGATTAGACAGAACACCAGAGAATTACAGAATAAGACAGGAACTAAGGTACAGAACCAAAAGACAGGCAACAGTAAATAAATTAACGCTGGGCAGACTGAACACAAGACAGGACTGAAATGGACAGGACTCCCTCCCTCTCGCTCGCACACACCAGCGATCCACAAAAAGCTGTCTCTTGATTTAAGTTAAAATGTTTCAACATTACTCAGAATGTAAAGACTGATAAGACAAAGGTGATATGAAAAAAAGTACCTGGTAGCAGGTACAAGTACAGCTTTTACACCTCGGAAACCAAAAAGGCGAGTCAAGCTGGTACCATGCAGTGGAATAGGGGCTTTTCTTTTTACAAGCCAGGTCTTTAACAGTGTCCACCAGCACTCTGTCTCCCTCCATCTTGTTAGAGTTTGAGTAGACGGCTGTGTGCAGATGCAGAGGGAGGGGCGGTGCTGTGTGGTGAGGAAGAAAGGAGCAAATGCTGGCAGGACTATACGGAAACATTAACTCAACATCAAACTATATCGGTATAAACGGTATTGTCTAATTTCATATCTCTTTTGAAATTATCTGTATAATGAGGTATACCGATATACCGCTCAGCCCTAGTTAGAATATAGCTGGGTTGTCGAGATTAGCGACTGATGGTCAGATCACTGCCTACCTGCCCTTGACTTTCAGCTAACCACTTTACCTACACCAAATTTAGCAAGAAGCTATCTCTGCTTCTGATGTGGGAGTGTGTCCTAATGTGAGTACAAAAGACAGCAGTTACCTGAAAAATAAAAGGCTCAGCTGGATAGACACTACTGCAAAATGAGAGCACGATCTCCACTCCGCCTCTCTGTCTGCCACTCACTGAGCCTTTGGATGTGGTTATCTCTCCTCATTAATTTTCTTTTCCTTCTGTCCAGAGTCTGCCAGGCAGTATAGACAAAGCAGTGGCCTACCTGGAGAGGCGTCTGCCCAGCCTCACAAACCTTTATGCTGTTGCCATGATCATATGCCCTGGCCTATGAAAACAAACTGAACCAGGCGATCCTCTTCAACTTTGCCTCTCCAGGTTTCCTCACACAACATTCTTAAACATGTTCAGAAACAAAATGGACTGTTTGTTTACTTTATATGTACATTAGTGTGTGTGTGTATGAAGATACTGATTCAGAGGATTGGTGTGGTGGTTATGTGGTCTGTGTTAGGTAGATAAACTGTCCATCTAACTTGATATGTCAATGGTAGAGCTCTGCTTCTTTCTGCCGGACGCTAGGGGTGTCACGAGAACAGATACTTCGGTACCAGGTCATTCTGCCAGATACAGGAGATCCAACACGTGGAAGATAGCGAGAAGTGCAGCTGCAGCGACAGCTCCGCCTCGACTCATCAAATAGAAAAAAGATGGGAAACACGGTTAAGTTAGCTTTGCAGTTGTTAACTTCAATAGCTCTATGCCAAAGCTTCGATTTCTCACAGGTAGAGAGCTAATGTTGGCAGACATTTCAGTTTTGATCTCCTGAAAATCACCAAAGTTGATGATGCAATTTGCAGCGCTAAGGACTGAATGTCTAACTCACTTGTTACTATAAGCAGAGTTAGGGATAGTCTTAAGTGCAATTCGATCCATTTCAATCATAAATAAGTTTTTGTTTTTCAATATACAGTATATTAATTTCCACCTGTGAGATTAAGAAAATTAGTAATTAATTAATAATTAAATATGCACAGTGCAAGGTGGCGATTTCAACAGCTTGCTCATTAATGAATATATTAACATCAACTCTCATCCGTCCTGGACATCTTCACACAACTTTCACAGCGGTTAGATGTTTTATGTAATGTTCAGAGTGTATGTTGAAGTACATGGGCTTTGTTTTCGTTTTATAACATTGTATCGAATTGGTATTGAGAATCGTGGAATTGTATTGGTATCTACTACAACATTTCTGGAATCGTGACATCCCTACCACAGAAGCAGGTGGCCCACACCAGGCTGGTGGCATGGTGGGCAGAGTCCTGTTTCCCCAGCCAGAGGAGCAGGGTTCAATCCTGAAGCAGAGAAGCCAAAACACATGGATCAGGGTGCAAAGGAGTGAGTGGCTGTTTAGAGGTAGACCTATGGTTACTACCTGGGTGGACATTGTCCAGTACTGAGTGGTTAGGTTAAGTGGACTGCCCTGAGAGATGAGGATATTCAAACAAGTATTTTGGCCTTTAGGGTAGTGACAGATAAGGCAATGTGTTAGGCTAAGTATGATGAATTACATGGTCCTGGTTAGGTTTGGGTCAGTGGTTATGTGACAGTCTCTAGGGAATGAATGTAGGCCAATGTTAAGTCCCCGAAAGTGATGGAAATACAACTGTGTGTGTGTGTGTCCTGCAGATATGTCCCACTGGCCTGTACCTAAGGGACATGTTTACACACTGGAGGCCACAGCTTATGCTTCTTGCTCTGGTGAAGGCCAAGGTAAGCATGTTGTCATGTGAAGTCGCGCAGACACATGAAATCAAGCAATTAGGACACAAATGCAGGACACAGGCAGAGCAGGTTCATTTTTAAGGTTTTAATAACAGAAAAGATTCAGAAAGATTGCTAAAATCTAAAACAATAAGTCCAAGGCTGAAGGTCTAAAGCACAGGAAAACACTGGTGATAAGGCAAGAACGCTTGACAAGAGACAAAGACTAAAAAAACAAAAACAGGAAACACACCGGTCTATAAATACACACAAGACAGGAGGTTAAAAAGGCACAGGTGGTAAATGGACTGTACTTAGAGCCTTTCTAGTATTCCAACCACTCAAAGCGCTTAGCATACATGTCACATTAACCCCTTTAACAGGAGAGGCTGCTATGCAAGTTACAAATTGCACATCAGGAGTAATTTGGGGTTCAGTGTCTTGACCAAGGACACTTGGTTAGGACAATTCATTAGGGCAAGGGAGACAACTAAACAAGCGGGAAAATACACAAAGACACAAGACGAAGGATTTAACAAAATAAACAGGAAACAACAACATGACACGTCACAGGATTATGTATGTTTCACCATGCAAAGGAAAACATACCACGGAGACAAAAAAGCTTACTACATTACAAGAGCAGAAGGTTGGTGAAGACAGGCATTTCCCAGACTAGAACGTTTTCTAAAAGAGATGAATTTGTTTTTTTACATTTCTTTTTTAAATTACCAACGATTGTCTTGTATTTCTGTTATTACCATTAAAAACTGTCCTTAAAATATGTAGTGTAATAAATAGCCTTTAGCATCTTATAATATATCCATCTTACATTCATGTTAGCAACTCTGTGGGCCTGTAGGTAGGTACAATGGCGATTTGAGGTAAATACTAACATCAACATGCTCACAGAGCCAATGCTAATATGCTGATGTTTAGCAGGTGTAATTTTACTTTGTTCACCATCTGATTTTAGCTTGTAGCAATTGCTAATTGGCATTAAAAACGAAGTACAGCAGAGGCTGATGGGAATGTCATTAGTTTTATAGGTTAAAGTACTGAGCAAGTCAGTCATTTTGACCTACTGATAATGGTGCTAGTAGCTAATAAACAGCAGAAATTTCAACCCTTTTTCATGCTTTCCGATATTAAAGGCCTTTGAAAAAGCCAGTTCTGTGGTCAAATGGCTCAACCAACAACAGAATGTGGACGGTGACTATGGATCAACTCAGGTAACAGGGGACTCTCCTTCTCTTTATGTCTGGATACATTGTGTCTATAATGCTTTTTTAGCACTTTTTTGCTTGTTTGTTTTTAATTTTTTTTGTAATATGAGGTCAAGTTATTTATTGTGTGTCTCTCTCTTCAGGCTACTATAATGGTGTACCAGGCTCTAGCTGAGTACTGGACCAATGCTAAGGAACATGAAATTAATCTGGATGTGTCCATCTGGCTTCCAGGCAGGTCAAAACCTGATAGGTACCACTTCAACAGGGAAAACTACTACAGCATGAGAATCTCTAAAGTGAGAACACACAAACACACATTGTCTCATTAATCAGCTTTGCTTTTCACAGCATAGTGTTGGGGGGTGGGTCGTCATGAGTATCTGAGTCTTCATAAGAAATACTGTAGAAATACTCATTCACACTCCCTCTCTTTGCCATTCTTAATATATTAGGCTTTCAGGTTTCACCACCTTCACTTAAAGTTGTGCATCATTCATATATTAAAACCTCAAATACAATTGTAGCTAATTAGATGCAGCATGATAATAAATACTGATGTACTAATGACATTACTTGTTTTTGCAAGTTTTATTATCTGTTATCTTTTGTGATTTCCTAATTCTGCAGAGATCTTTAGTATGGGTTACAAAATTTGTAGTTCCTTCATGCACAGAACTTAAAAGGTATATTAAATATTGTAACAAAAACAATATATACATACACCCATACATTCATTTTTTGAATTCTGGGGAGAATGTTGATAGCAGAAGCAAGATGATGATATGGGTTTCATCTTCCATAAAAAACCCCCTAACATTTGGGAAACAGTGTCCATCTTGACTGTTTGAGCACCAAGCATCATCGATGTAAACACAGAGTCCGCCTTTGGGGGTCTCTCTGGGGTCTTGTACTGACAGCTTGGAACATGGTCTGGCCCACCAAGTGCTGGATCTGTGATATTGAGGGAGTATGTCTCTGTAAAGATGTGGGCACTTTACAGTAGGGGTGTGGAAAATAATAGATTTTTAGATGCATCGCGATGCGGACTTGGACGATTATGCTTAACAAATGTTAATCGATTATCTAGAGGTTAATTGATAACGTAATGTTGACTGAACGAAAAAGTCGCAACTCGGAAACGGAGGAATCCGGTCCGTCTGTGCGATTCTCCCTGTTTGGCACCGACAGTGTAGGTCACTGCGTGTCCGTTAATTAAAGTCTGTCTGTCGTTTTCCAAACTAGAAAGCAGGCAGTTAGTTCTAGCAAACATCTCCTCTTCAGACTGCAGTCTTTTTAGCTGAGCAAGATGTTATTTGGCTGCTGTAAAGTTGGTTTGTCATTCATCCACATATCGAGTACACAAAATGAACGAAATACTGTTTCTCAATCCCATGGTGCTCAATACAAGATTACAATAATCAACTTACAATACATTATATGAAGTGACAACCTACTACTTTGGATTGTAACAAATACTTTGCTTTAAAAGTACCAAATAGTCAAACAGTGAAAAAAATTCATCTGTATCCTATTCGTTTTACAATCACATCGTAGCCTCATAATCGTAATGAGGTAACTAGAAATTCCCACCCTTGAGGTGATGCATCAAGGAATCGAATCGTTGACCTGATAATCAAATCGTGAGACCAGTGCAGATGCACACCCCTACTTACAGTCTAATTTGTCATTGCTTGCCCAACCTGATCCATTTTTTGGAACAACACCTGCTTACTGGCGGCTGCTGCTGCTGCTGAACCACTTTCTGTGGATGGCAGCTGAAATTTACTCCATTAGTTATTTTAAAAACCCAAAGATTGTGGCTTTTGAGACCACTTTGGGGCTGGAGACGCAGAAGCCTCCCTCCGCTGCGCAGTTGGGCTAAAAGTCAACAAGCAATGATTGGATCACTTTTTTTGGTCTCCAAAAATAATGGAGTGGTTATAACACACCATATTATTTCTGTTCCATCTACACGTTGTTGACAAATAGTCGCTTCATTATCTGCCTGCCTTTCGGTGTTGGGCTGGTAGTGTACAGTGGGATTATCAGAGCTTTTGCTTAAAACTGCTTCTTTCAGCTGCTGTAAATGGGGTCAGTGAGAGTCAACTTACAGTAAATGTGGGATCAATCAGATCAATATAAAACAGGGAATACAAGCTAAATAGAGCTTTCATCATCACTTCAAATGTTTCAGTGTTATAAATATAAAATCGGCTTTAAAGTCAGAACCACACAGCTTTGTGTTTGTTTGTCCTAATGATCTTGTTATCCGATGATTCCAAACGATTGCTTTACCTTTTGTATGTGTGTTGTTTGCACTTAAATCTCAACAGTTCAACAGTATAATACAAGAAGTGAGTGTGTCTGCTACAGGAAATGGAGAAGCAAGAAGCAACGTTTACCGTAAGTGGTGTGTGTGTGGGGGGGGGGGGGTACCACACTACTAGCTGCTCTGTTATTTTCAGAGCTTTGTAATTGTAAGAAGAAAGACATAGGGACAAGTTATTACAGGCATGTTTTGCAATATTAAAGCCACTATGTGTTGACTACTAACTCTTGAGATAAGAACACACAAACA
>NW_024043438.1:0-51966 GCF_014851395.1 Micropterus salmoides
AAAGAACACTCTACAGGCCATTTAAATTAAAACTGCATTTGAAAACATATGAACACAATTTCTATCTTCACCAAAAAATAGTAATGATCAATACGCAAACTCGTCCTAAAGGTGCTCTATTGGATTGAGATCTGGTGACTGTGGAGCCATTGGAGTACAGTGAACTCATTGTCAAGTTCAAGAAACCAGTTTAGAGATTTGAGCTTTGTGACATGGTGCATTATCCTGCAGGAAGTCATCATCAAAGATGGGTACACTGTGGTCATAAAGGGATGGACATGGTCAGCAACAATACTCAATGAGGCTGTCGCATTTAAACGTTGCTCAATTGGTAATAAGAGGCCAAATGTGCCAGCAAAATATCCCCCACACCATTACACCACTACCGGCAGCCTGAATCTGTTGATATGAGGCAGGATGGATCCATGCTTTCATGTTGTTTACGCCAGATTCTGACCCTACCAACTGAATGTTGCAGCTGAAATCGAGACTCATCAGACCAGCCAACGTTTTTCCAGTCATCTATTGTCCAGTTTTGTTGAGCCTGTGTGAATTATAGCCCCAGTTTCCTGTTTTTAGGTACAGGAGTGGCACCCGGTGTGGTCCTCTGCTGCTGTAGCCCATCTGCTTCAAGGTTCGACGTGTTGTGCTTTCAGAGATGGTATTCTGCATTCCTTGGTTGTAACAAGTGGTTATTTGAGTTATTGTTGCCTTTCTGTCACCTCTAACCAGACTGCCCATTCTCTTCTGACCTCTGACATCAACAAGGCATTTTCTCCTAACACTGCTGGTCACTGGATATTTTGTCTTTTTTTCAGATCATTCTCTGTAAACCCTGTAAATGGTTGTGTGTAAAAAATCACAGTAGATCTACAGTTTCTGAAATACTCAGACCAGCCCCTCTGGTACCAACAACCATGCCACGTTCAAAGTGACTTAAATCTTCCCCATTCTGATGTTCAGTTTGAACTTCAGCAAGTGGGCCTCACACCTCTGGAGCCACAAGGGGTTAAGTGTCTTGCTAAGGGACACATAAAGTGGGAATCAAACCTGGATATCATGTAAGGCATGTGTCCTAGCTACCTCATTTGGAAATGACATAACATTAGCTAACATTAGCTAAACATAAGCAAGCTAGCAAATTAAGCATCGTCAATAGTACCATATTCCTGGTGCTTTTGCCTCTGGGGGCTGCATTTTCAACTGCGGTATTTTGGTTATTTTTTAATATTGGTTAATCGGCCCAAATGTCCATCAAAACTACCGCTACTCTCAATGGCCACTTAGCCCTTGACTGTAGGTGGCAGAAGGTCCGATGCTCACATCTCCCTAGATTCAACAATGCCTAGTGGTTACCAGCGTATCAAGTAAGCTCATTGGCTGATCCAACATCTTGACAGCTTTCTCAGTTTTTGGCGTACATTTCAGCATAGCACTGTCCACATAGGATCTTCTAGCAAAGCATAGGAAACCTGTACTGTCCATTTACTTTTTATGTTTCAGGGATGTAGTGATTCGTTTTCATCATTACAAGTTGATTCCACCAGGCAGTTAGTTGAAGCAAATTAAGTATTTTAACCCTGGCATTGTCTTTGTTCCTTGTTTCTTTCTATGGTGTTCTTGTGGTATGGCCGGTCTGTTTTAACTGTTCATAAAGCAAACACAAAACATGAATTATCACAAGATGATGTGTGACATATTTGAACCAACTTCATTCCTAGTTATTATTACAAGTTTTACAATTATTTTCAGAATGTATGGTGTACAGACCTTGTTTTTCAGTAAAAGTACAATTGACGTATTATTTTGACTATAATTAAGATTTGTTTTCCACGAAAATTTTAAAAATCTATGAAAGCTATGAAGAAATATACCTCAAGACAGAAAAAAGTTAGTAATTGGTCAATTGTGCCCTGGATACAAGAAGTGGAGATCTTAAAATATCTGGTTACCTGACCAACTTTATACCCAGTGTTACCCGGAGAGTTCTCCTCTCTCTTCATACATTTCTATTCTTGATCAAGTTCATCAGACAGACATAATTTGTCTTCAAGCGTAGACAGAATTTGTTCAAACATACCTAAACAGTGCATACTGCCACTGGGAAAAGTGTGGGGTCAAGTGAAAGTAAATAGTGAGGGAGAGGATTTGGGGAGAATGGATGAGCAAATCACACAATAAACTGAGTGGGGTGGGCGGAGGCGTGAGAGGTTCAATTTTACGCTTCAAGAAAGAGTGAAAAAATATAGGGAGATTAGGACTGGGGCAATTTGAGAGCAAGCATTGCAGAAGGTGTGGGAGAGCCTAGGGGGAAGAGATACAGTGAAGGATACAGGGGAGGTTAATGTAGAGTGTAAGGAAATAATAAAAGGAAGTGGAGAAAGAAAGACACACAGCGGAACAACAAAGGGAGTGTGTTAAACTGACTCTCTTATTAGACCAGAAGGGTTATTGCCATTAAGGGGTGAGATGCAGTCCAGGAACACTGAAAGTCAGAGAGAAAAAAAGAGGGAGTGGTGGAGTGAGGGATGACGCAGGTAAGTAATGAATTTGATGGACTGATTCAGGGTTTTCAATTTCCCTGTCAGTCAGAGAAACTCAGAGAGCATCATGAAGATTAGATTTATCCAGAAAGTCACTAATGATCGCACACACGGTGGCAGCGCAGGCACATGCACAAACATCACAGTACTGAATTATAAAAGCTAATATGTGAGATATTATATTTCAAATTACTGTCTGTTTAAGTGCTAATTAATGGCTGCGAATTAACAAACTGTTTGCCGTACATTTAATGAGTGTGTCTGCACCATAGAGTTCAGATAACAGGCTGGAAATAGTGACACTGCTCACTTTGCTCTAATGTGGGAACACTCATAGTGATGCACACACAAAGAATTGTCATCCATATCTGCTACTCCCCTCAACTTAATGTAGCTTTATCACATGTTTCAGCTAATTTTTAAAATGTCTGGTGGGCACCTTCACTGTTTGGGTACGAATGAATGATAATGTTGCTCTGTAGCTGCTGGATATGCAAATAATCAACTAAAATGAACATGACTGAGAATCTTCACAGACAAAACCAACTGAAGAAGTCTCTTGGATGAGGAACGTCTTCTAGAATCTTCAAGTCCAGTTCCCCTTGATTTTACCCTTCCTTGGATAATGATGACCTGGATGACTGAGAACCTTCACAGCCAATATTTAAAAAGTTTTTTTTTCCTTTTCTGGCATTTTACCTGTATTTAATATCAGACAGTAAAGAGGCAGAGTGAAAATAAAGGGACAGAAATATGCGAATGACATGCAACCAAGGTCCCCAGCTGAGGCAAAGTTGCTGCAGTGCTATCAGGATGCCCCCATCATTTTTTTCAAGGTTTTCCAAGATCTTCCTTGAGTTATCTCTCTTCACAATGTATTTAGTTTTGCAGCTTTAAGTAGCTCCTCCACTTGCTTTGTGTATTTCATTGTTGGAAAATAATGTCTATTAACACACGAGCATCTATTTTGAGAAAATAAACTCAAAACCTTCTTCCAGTTAGTAGTTTCTCAAATCTTTTATGATTTCTAGAACTATGAAAATCATTAAAATCAAATACAATTTAATGTTAGTATGTAGTGTAGCACTATTTAGCCCTACACATCTCTGTCTTAGAACCTGAACACACATTTAAGAACACACATTTGTATGAAAACATGGTGATCAGATGTGTGTGTGAGTCTTTGTGTGCACTGCAGGTTGTCGACCTTGATAACAATACCTTTCTATTTCACAAAGAGCATGACAGTGGAACTTGCATAACCTTGAACTCTACGTCCGTAGAGAAAGCTCAGCAATTTAACACATCTGTAAGCGACACAGCTTCATGTCACGCTGCCCTGCGGTTATTTCCGGGATTAATTAGCCACAGGGGGGTCTAATGTTGATGACATCAGCATCAGACTGGCAGATTAATTAATGTGATTTTCGCTCACAGATAAAATGTGTCTGTTTAACCAGGCAGGGGCAATCTGCTACTAATGTGCACTGAATATGTGTGTGTGTGTGTGTGTGTGTGTGTGTGTGTGTGTGTGTGTGTGGTTACATGTGTGTGTGAGTGACCACAGCATGCGTCAGAAACCAGCCTGGGTCAATGTTGATTAAATAAACAATTGTGTTTATAGAGCAGACCTTCTCTCAACGCGCATGCATAAAAACATACACACACAGATGCAGGACACCCTTCAACATGCTACACTGTTACACCATATTGTTTTAGTCGCTCGTGACAAAGACCCGAATAATGTGGCTCCTTAAGACTGGATGAATGTTAATGAAGCAGTTATTGAACATCATTGGACTGAGGTTGGACTGACTGTAGTGTGTATATACTGTGTATGCATGGTTACATCAAAGATGCTGGATATAACCGCTGTTGTCCTGGGCTTTCATTAATTAATTTAACTTCTATCACATACCAAGACTCTATTTGTCTTGTGTGATGAATAGATCAAATAGATAACAAGATGGTGACAGTGGCTGTTCATATGAGCACTGAAATATAAGAGTGTGTGTGTGTGTGTGTCCATGTGTTTACATCATCCTTCCTGTACAGCTCACAATGTCAAAATTTGCTTGCATTTACAGCTGGGTAGAGTTTGGAGTTCATCCAGACGCAAAGGAACCGAAACAAAGAGCAGAAAACACCATCCAGTATTGGTGTTACTATTATTGAAAAGTTTTGTCTAGAAGTGAAGCAATATAAGTTTTAATTAAACTTTCCAGTTCAGCAACAACAGCTATGTTATAAACTGTTTCCTGGCTGACATCAGTGTTATTATATTTATTAAAGTGTTGATCAGATGTTCATTCAATTATCTCCTTGTCTCTGGGACTAAATGATGCTTTGTGGCTGTCTGTAGTCAATGAACCAAACACATTCTAAATATTACAGACAGTTTTATCAGAATTGTGTTTCTAGGAAAGAGCTTGGGTCCAGGTTTACTTTGTGTCATCTGCTGATGTTTGTTAACTCTACAAGAGGGGATTTTCCAGTCAGAGGTACCTAGTAGAGTTTGTGTGTAAACATGTATTGTTGTAATGAGGCAAATCGTATTACCTCAAAATCATAAAATGATTATTGTGTGATTTATCGTTTAGCAGAAATTAAGGCTGTGTTCAAAACCACATACTAATGTGCTATTCATCATAAGTATGACATCAAATTGAGTATGTATAGTGTTCCAACTACATAGTATGTGGGTTTTTTCCCAGATGTATATTAGATAATGGGGAATTTCTGAGTATGCAGGCGTGAGCTTACTGGACATACTCACCCGCCCACAAAATGCATTGAATCTCTTCTAACGGTTCTAGCAACACTCTGTTACAATTTCTGTATGCTATTCCATCATTAATTTCACTTCTGAGAATTTTTAAGGCAAAATATGAACTTTGTAGATTTCAAATACTGGCAGTTTAAATTTTATGGCAATTTTTATACTTACAAACTGACAAGAGTGTTGTTTCATATTGTAAAGATGTTGAGCTGACCCCCAACAGTCGAAGAGTCGATGCTTTGATGGCGGAGCCTGATTCGACGAGGATCATGCCATTTTGGCGATATGGGGGTGCTCAACGTCTGATTTTACATAGAACTACCAGTTTTCTCCCAATAAGTTAATATACAGCCTATTACAGTATACAATTCAACATTTAATGCTGTAAATAAACATGTAAAAACTAAATAAAACTTTCAATAAATGTTTTTAAAAGTGCGTAAATAAATCTAAAATTGTAACCCTAACCCTGGATTGTCAGTGCGCATGTGTAGGCGTAGCGTGTGTGTGGTGGTGGGAGCAGGATGTGATACTACAGCATTTACTAGCGCATGTGTGTAGTAGTAATTGTAAACATGAAGTGGAATGTAAGTATGCTATCAGGTTTAGTGTGTACATTCAAGCCTCACTTTACTCCACACCCTGTGTCTCATTGACTTTCGTTGAGCTGGAAGTATCTTCTAGAAGCAAAAAGTTCAATATGTTAATGAACAAAAATGCAGAGGTCAAAGCTATCACTTTCTTCCAACAATGCCCCCCACAGACCCAGACTACAGTCCTGCTAAATGATACTTTCCCCGTCTTGTTTCACAACACCCCTCTGTCTTTGTCTGTTTATTGATTGGAAAAAACTTTAGCCAGCAAAACCTCAAGTTTTTGACTATAGCGATCGAGTCAGGAGAAAGAAGTTGATGGAAAAAAGACATTAGCTTACTTCATCTGCTTTCATGTTTGAAGACCACTGTCTGTGAATCATTATCTGTCCTTTGGAAATGTTCCCTGTATGTGTACCGGCCCATTCTGACAAGGCAAATCAAATCTCTGGTCATCGTACCATTACAAAAGAGTGGTCTGATGGCTGAGGAAATCACGGCGTCCTCAGCCAGGACAACTTAGGATATTACTTCTTGGAGAGCGAACAAAAACACAGAAGGGGGCAAAAGGACACAGAGCGAGAGAAAGGGCTCTGGCTTCCAGATAATGGGTGCAAACACAAGCTTGGAGTAGTTTTTGTGACCAAAGAAACAAATGCAAACCAGGTGTACCAGAGCACAATCTGGAAATAAATACACTGTACTTGGGATAGGCTTCAATAATGGCCAATCACATCAGCCTCTCTAGTCCCCTTTTAAAACAGAAAACTATTTTAAAATGAATGAAGGTCAACTTCACATGTCATTGAGGTGCCGAGGCGCAAATACTGTACCTATAGAAATATCAACACCCTGATTACACCACCTGAAATTGCAGAAAGCCATAGAGGGCATGTGTGTAAAAGGTTGAAGTTTTTGTTTTATTTATCGTGAACACTTACAGTAGGGCTGCAAGTAACACTTATTTTCATTCTCTGCATCAAAATGAATCCTTGAAATATTTTCTTGAAAATTGATAATTATCAAAACAGTAGGCTATTCATTTTCTGCCGATTGACAAATTGATTAATTGACTTGTTGTTGAAGCTTTATATTCACGGAGTAATCATTTTATGATCTTAATATATAATAGGCAATACGTAATACGATTTGCCTTATTACAGCAATAGTTACGTTGTAAAATTACCACAGCAATGATTTTCCATGTGACCCAACTATCTCCTTGTGGTTTTTAGATTTAGATCCATATATGGTTGATTTATGTCTAATGTGGCCTCTACAGGCTACTGTAAACTAACTGTTGATGACCGCAGGGTCACTCTCAGCCCCCACAGGGACTATGTTGGAGCTCCATTAGACTATAATAATTCCTCACTGCAGATGTCAAATAAGCAGCAGATTCCAAATGATTACCCAGTGCAGTCTGACATGTCTTTACACAGTGATCACAAGACAGCAAGACTGTTGAGATTACAAAATATATGTGTTCCAGTTTTAGATGAAAACATCACCTATAATAATAATAATAATAATAATAATAATAATAAACACCTAATGTACATATTTACTCCTGTCATGTAACCAGAATTCAAGCTTTCTGGATCACTCAACTCGCACTGGGTCCATTTGGAGCCACAAAAATACCAGTGTTATAAGCCCCTTCTTTTGCGCATTCCTGGGGAAAAAACCCAGACAGTGCGCGCGCGAGAGAGATGGATAGAAGGGGCAAACAGACATATATCTTATATAAAGATGCGATATTTATCATAATCCAAGCTTTTCAAAATTCAATTTCAAGTGCCTCTCAGTTACCGTTAGCAAACACCTAACACAATATCTATGGATTAATTTTCTTCCACTATTTTCTTTCTCCTCTCATCATCGTGCAGCAGTTAGAAAATAAGCAGCTAATGAATAAAGACCGTTATGAACTTAGATTGCTGTAAATGCCAATTACCCTACAATGTGGCAGACCAGCTGATTGATGAAAGAGGAAAGTTAATGATAGTCTTAGTGATAACACGGCCACGTTATCACCCAACCAAAAGCATCCAGCGCTTCAGCTGCGATCTGCGGAGACAAGCTCTCACTGGAGTTATCTCTGAAGCTCTCTTTCTTTCTCTCTCACACTATATTTGAATACAGAAGTCATAAAACAGAGAAGGGATGCTTTGTGGATGGGCAGAGGACACAGGTTGATTTGAGTAACAAAATGTGATGCAGTAATGTAGCCTATTACGATGTTGCACATCAAATAGCTCCGAAACACCCCAAGAAGTTAAGGCTCCTCCAGAATAAAACCGTGTTTAGAGCACGGGGGGGGGAATCAACTCCTCATAGGTCAGAAAGTTGTATGTGCCAACCGACACTCATCTAAAGCTCTGAGAGGAAGTAAGTAGCCTAAGCAGATGAAAAGAGTTTACTTTAACAAAACGCGTTTTTACCTAAGCGTCCTGACCTCCTCTTGCGCCCCTGGCACCACCACACCGCCCACTGCTCATCTCCCGGCCCGGCCCATCACCGCAGGTATAGTCCAAAGAGCACAGCCAGCACTCCAAAGATAGAGAAACAAACAAATAAAAACAAACAAAAAACAAGGGCGCCGAGGTTGAGGAAATAAAGACACAAGGAAAAAAGCATGAAAGACTGGACTTGTGACTTCTCAAGTTTGCCCTTGTCCAGTTAGCCTATAATTCTGTCCAGTGTCACTTTGGATTTTTGTTTCGTTTTTTTTCTCTGCAGATTTCCATAAATCACTTTTCCAAATTAAATCTCGCTCCTGTTGCAGTGCACTCAAGAGCGTCGGACTGAAAGAGGCTGAATTGTCGCCGTTTGTGCTCTGCGCGGCAGATTTCTGTCAAATCAGGCAAAATATAGAGGGTGACTTCCGGCATAAACTTTCAAAATACAACTAAATGGAATGACTGTGTGGCAATGGCTGTAGATGAAGCATGTGTGCGTGAGTCATTAAATGTCTCAATTTAGACCTATAGACTTACCCTGCAATGTAAAGAAAACCAATGTTAAATTTTTCAACATTTTATACAATTAAAAATAAAATTGTATCAGACAGTTGCATTGGACATTAGGCAAAGAATATAGAGTAGAGGCTATTTTTTGTGATTTGAATTAATGTCACTTTATTATTTTATTATAATTTATCACTTTACTTTAGACTTTTTGCTATAGCAAAAGAGGGTCCTATCAAGTATGTAATGTGAATTGTTGTTTGAAAAAGTAGCAGAAGAAATTCTGTAAAAATGCTGCTGTGTGAATAAGCTAATAAATCAGAGAAAAGTAAAATGCCTTAATCTATATGGTAACAATATGTCATTGTTATACAATATGTGAAATTTAACTGAAACAGCCTAAAGGTAGTGCAATAATGCTACAGATCTGTAGAGAATCATGTAGGGGAGACCATGGTTGTAACATGGGTCAGTTGTAACACATCCAATTTCTCCTATCAGGAACAAGTCATTAATCACCTGATTCACTCTGCACATGCTCTGTTCGGTCCTTATTCCAAATGCAAAAAAGTGGCACACTGTGGTAGGCACAGACAATATTAAAAGGAAAATAAAATTGAGGTCTGAAAAGTGAAGCCAATGCGGAAGTGCCTTATCCTGCATTCTTTTTAATGGCCAGCAGGGGGACTCCACTGGTTGATAAAAGAAGTCAGATTGCATTAAACTTAAAGGCAAAATGACTCCACTTCTCACTTAATTTATTACCTCAGTAAACACTTTCCTAATGAGGTCTCAAATGTTAGTTTCATGTCTCCTTTAACACAGCATGATGTTCATTTTGTAAATTCTGTCCCCAAAGACCATAAAGTAGAGTACGCTTTATGCCAGACAAAAATGGGGGGGAAGTTTACAAGGATGGATCCCCTATTCACTGTTTTGGCTTCATGCTTTATTCAGCTAAGAAAAATCTATTTGTTGGTGTTTTTCTGACTGGAAACACAGAGATCGTGTGTGTGAGGAAAGCACAGAGCACTGTTGTTACATGTTAGCATTGGTTTGGAGCTCATCTGTCACTGGGAGCGGGACTGTGACCCTAGGCTAGTGCAGCAACTGAATGGAGAGAAGCGGAAGGAGCTCAAGCGGGTTGTCACTAAGTTTTTAAGTGAAAGAAGGCTGCCTTTACATGGCGACGATGAAGTTAATGTCGTGTAAAAATTCAAGACTTAGAAAGCTTGAACTTTTACCAACATTTTTATTATCAACAAAAACAGACACCAATTAGAATACAAAAGTTCCACCGGAGTGTGTCAGAGATCGGTGCAAAATAGAGCCCCATTCTGTTCCAGAACAGAGACCCGAGTCGACATGTGATCCTAACTTTACACTATAAAATAACACTTTAAATGATGACAATGTAGACCACCATTGCTCTAGTAATTAATGATAACAATTTAGGCTATAATGCTCCAAAATAATTCACATCAAAGTGGCCTATTTACTGTATGTGTTTTATGGAAGAATCTGATTCATAGAACTGGATTAGAGGTCAGGCAGTATGTGCTTGCATGATGTGATTCACAGTAAGTAGGGACATGTATTGATATTGTGGTCCAGAAAAGCATTGTTGCAATCATGTGGTGAGAGTCCTATATGATGGAGGATGTGATCAGTGTAAATCTTGTAGAACCTAACTGATATGGGTTTTTGGGGGGCAATGCCAATATTAAAGTGAAACAGAGCCGATTTATAAACTGATATTTTGATTTTGAAAATGATTTGGATAGTAGACCCGTTTCCTGTATAAACTACTAACTACTACTTAGAACAGGCCAATATTGAAAGCTGTTCTGTGGGCTATAAAACCTTTCTCCTCTTAAATGGATTATGTTAAAAATGCCTAAGATTACAGTCTCAACAACTGAACATGTAAACAACTGCACACCAATAAGAGAATAAGCAGAGAGAGGATGAGCATATGAATTTGACCTTACACATAATCTGCCATAATAACTACTTTCTATGTAGCATATTCACATCTAGTTTATCCCTTAACATGCACTCTTAGATTCTATCCAAAGCTACGAGAAACCATTTCTCAGCCACTACATGACTGTCTACAACTCTGATATTTTACACATTGCACATTTGAAAGACGAGTTAGATAACTTTGTTTGGCTGGAAGCTGTGTTAGGTTCAGCTGACGTTTATTTACATGTCCCGTCTGGTTTAAACTGTAACCACAAGCAGTTCGCAGATATATTTAGAAAAAGTTAAATGCTATAATTTAACCGCTCATTGACGTTAGCTCTCATCCACTAATAAACATTGTTTGTCAACAGCGTAGCCTCCAAGGGATGAGTGCTATTTTTATTATTTATCATGTAAGTAATGTATTTCACCTGACAAATGATCGACTCATGGTAAACTCTGTTGTTGGTTCTGATTGCTCGACTCAATTCTGGTCAGCCTTGTTGCTTTGTTTTGTGGTGGATTTGTGGTGCTGTTATCAACAGGGGAGTTGCAGAGCACGTGTGTGGGTCGGCGGGTGAGGGTCCTAAAAAACTTTGCGCCCAGGGGCCTGTGACTTCTTAATCCGGGCCTGCTCCTATCCACTGCACTGTGTAAATTTGACCAGCGTTGTTACTTATTAGGTGTCAGCTGTTCATTTTTCTGGTAAGCGTTATTGCTATCATTGTTAGCACATATAGCCTATTAATAAATGACGAAAACACAAACAAGATATATATTATATACAATCCTAATGATTGAGCACAAACCAGGAACAGAGCCCACAGATACTGAACAGATTAGTCTAAAGCACCGGAATGTAAAAACCCTGCAACACCACCCTTGAAGTTGACTGAGCTGGTGCTCTCTGTTGACTCTTCTAGAGACAAGACAGAAGTTCATTTGTTCCAAGGCTGCATCAATTCAATCTAAAGGAGTCAGGTTTCCCTTCTTTTCAGTAGACTTCATATCTTGAATCTAAAGCCAGAGAATGTGAAGGTAGAAAAACGGTTGCTCATTGGTAAGGTTGGTGTTTAGTTAAGGAAGTTCTAGTCTCAACCACCTGCATTTTTCTTGGTTCCTTAACAGCCCTGGAGAAATCAAACATACTTTTATCTGTTATGATTTATCAGTGTGTTTTTGTACAGTCGCACTATCGTGCCTTTATTTTGAAATGGAATTCTTTGAACTTCCGGTAACATTATTGCTAAGTGTGGCTGGTTTTATCCAAGTCGATTCCCAATGCCCGGTGTCCGGTCAGTGCTCCTAATTGGATGTTTGTCATTGAATATTTTTCCTTTCTGACTCATGGACGGCGATGGACTCCTCACAGTCCAAAGGAATTGTATAAGACTTGATTATAGTGTGTTATAGTGGCTTTTATTTAGGATATTTTGTGGCATTTTAAAAAATAAATAGCTTGCTGTATGATTAAAAAAGGACACTATAGTGACTGTAGACCACAGGAAAAAGATGCAGAAGTAGGAGGCTGGCAGAATAACATGAATAATATGAAGAATGAGGAAACCAGTAGGAAACCACCTGCTGATTGAATCAGTAACACGAACAACATGACTGATGCTAAAACAGCTTAGAATATTTGATGAGTGCCCTAATTTTGGGTGAAGATTCAACTTGGAATTAATGCAGCCTTGGTTTTTACTTGTTAGTTGAAGGGCTGTCTGCTGTATGGAAGTCCAAGACTGCCTATATTTGTGCTTGACGTACAATTAAATAAAAATTTTTCTTATAAAGTTTTAAAGTTTTCTTATTAGTAACAACATTTAAATCGAAACTCTATGAACAAGTTATTATCAGTTTACTACAAGTATAAACCTGCCATAATTATAAAAAATGTGTACAGTGTACCTACTACCTAAACTTGAAAAAAATAAAAGCAAACTAGGAGTTTTAATTAAATTAATGGATTAAATTAAATGGCATTTCATTTGAATAAAGGTGTGAAGGTGTTTTTTGTTTTACCTTTATTTAACATAAAGGATACATAAGGATCTGTTCTCTTACAAAGTATGGCCCTGGAGATTGTGCTTGTCAAGCACAAGTGTAATAACATTTATTATGGCTGCATTCCATTTAGGTGTGTTTGCTAATGCTGCCTTGTTGATTATATCAGGCACACCTGTACTTTTCCTGCTATGACAAGCCCAAATGCTCATAAGCAGATCTATTTTGTTCAGTATACTATAAGAAATGGTGCTTTGTACTAGCAGGAAATTATACTAAGTATGTGTTGTTGGACATCAGTTGATATCAAGCTAGTGCTAATTTCAAATAAAAACCTCACAAAAAAGCTACTCAAGTGTTTCTTTTTTCGTGGATATATTTCTCTGTTCCTTTGTTAGCACAACTACTGCTTTTTTAAAATACATTTGAGTCAACTCACAACCTTCAATCCTCCCACTCAATGTTTGATGCAACATTTTTGTTTTTGTAAAAATTACTCATTTTCCACTGCACATCCATGACACATTCGAGTACATTTGCCTTATTGTAGTCATTAAAAAGAATCATTTTTAAAATATTCTATGAGAAAAGATATTTTTTCTTGCAAAGCAATTTCCCCATGTAGTTCTACAGTATCAAGTCAGATGTTAGCCTGTGAGCTGAAGAGACCACTGAAGCATGAAAGCAAAGTGAAGACTGTGTCAGAAAGCCCACATGCTGAAAGCAATGACACTCATGAGGGAGAACCTGTTTGTTATCTATTCTCGCACTACAATTCTACGACTTTCTGCTTTGTAAACTGGCTGTATGCCTCAGTGTCATAGAATTCTCAAACAATTGCAGCTTATACAGTATGGAAGTTCAGTGATGCCAATGTTAATCAGTCAAATAGAAATGTATCGAATAGAATATTAGAAAGATAAAACTATACAAATGTGGATAGGTACAGTGGCTGTACAGCCATATCAATAATAATGTCAGTACTAAAAAAAAATTTATGTAGACTACCACCTTTAGTATGTTCACCACAACTCACTAAAATCTAATTTTCCATGCTTTAGTCTTCTGTATTGGGGTCTCCACTCTCTCCAAGATTTTTCCTGATGCTGCCAGTGCTATTTGGGACTGCTTTGTGGAGGAGTTCGTGGCTGTGCCCACCACAGAGGTGTGGAGGTCAATAGCAGAGAAGTTTGAGGAGCGGTTTCCTCTCTGCTCTGGAGTGCTGGATGGCAAACACGTTGCTCCTGATAACTCAGGATCTCAGTTCTTCTACTACAAGGGAACATTTTCATTAGTTCTCCTTGCAGTTGTGGATGCCCATTATAGTTTCCGGGTGATTAATTTCAGGGGCTATGGAAGAACAAGCAGTGGTGGGATTCTTGCCTCAGTGTTTGGTCAAATGCTTTGGTCAAGCACTTTGGTCAAGCTACGTCAATCGGTGACATCCAGACAATCTCAAGGCTACTACGCGAATTTCACACTTAAGTTGAAAAATTTCAAGTCACATGATGGGGCGTTGCATGGGATTTTCCCATTGCCCAACTTGCGTCACCCTCAGTGCTTCCAGCACGCTGCCCAGCAGGTAATCACATCCCTCCGCATATTTACGATGACTCTGAATGTAATTGCGCCTCCCCCAACACTTGCATCAAGTTGTGTGTAAAACCAATATAACAGCTCATGTTGCTTGCTTGGGTTGTACTGTAAACACATGTCTAATGTTGTTTCTGCATAATGTAACTAGAATGAAAGTGGTTGTGAAAACCCTAAATTGTTTTTTTGTTTGGAGAGACCCACATTTTCTTTTAACATAGCACCAACATTATCATTCTGAAAAGGGTATGACTACTAAGGCTTCTCTCCATGCAGCAGGACCTTATGCTGATGAGGCCATCATGACTGCCACGGCCTTGAATGAGAATCACAAAAAGCTCCGGGATTCTGTCAGAAAGCACTGAATCTTATTTTTGTAGGAATCTAGACATGTAAATGAGAATGCATTAATGTGAAGCCTGGCTCAGCATTATGAGATGCTAAATGGTCTAGGAATTATTGTTTTTCTACCTCACTCTCATCTCATCTGTGATATTGCTGGTGGTCTTCATGAAAAATGCAATTCAATATCAGAGTGGCCTCTGAACTTGACGTGTTGCAGTCTCATCTTTGTTTAACACAGACCAGAGCCTTTAAAGGGTGATCCTCAGTCATATCCAGTGCAGTATGGCATGGAAACACTGCAACAACACTCAAATGTCCACCATCATTTCAGTGCGCATACACAAACACACAACATGTGCCAGTATGCATGTTTGTGGATTTACTCAGACGTGACTGATCAGTTGTGAAAGAAGATTGGATTTTATAGCTCTGAGAGAGTGAAAAGCTGGAAGAATAACATCTTCAGTAATGTCACATTTTTTATGGTTAGTTGAAAGGACTTTGTTAAGGAACAAATAATTAATTTACTTCTACATCTTTCACTCCCCCTCTCACACACACAGATACACACACAGTGTAAATATTTTAAACGTTAAAAAGGGATATCATGTAATATAACATTATACAATGACGTGTTTGTAAAAATATATTATTTATGTACTTGCCCACTGACATCAGAGTGGGTTAAACTGCAATGAAACTAAACTTTAAGAATATGAACGTGCATTGCTGAAGCATACTGATAAACTCCATCATTACCTTCCAACCAGTTGATAGTGTTCACACTGTAAAGGATTTCTGGCCCAGAAAAATTCGAAAACATTAGATCTACCCCAGTGGTCATTATCTGCCTCACTATAATGTCGCTTATTTCTCAGCACCTTCCACCACCACCTCAAATGATACCATCAAGCACATGAAAATCCTTGATGTATTTTCCCAGATTCTCTTTACATGCATTGTTCCTCCCCATCAGTGAGATTAGCATAAAATCAATTTTCATTCCTTTGCTGACAACATTCAGTCAACATGTACTCACATGTGGAGTGAACTGAAAATTGCCCTTTTTTTCAGATTTAAAATTTTAGTTTTACTACTTAATGTTGTTATGACTCTTGCAGTTGTTGTCATTATTTCTATTTGTCATTTGATTGTTGGATATCTGGCTTTAGACGTGGCGTTCTCATGTGCTTGTTGTGTGGTTGTTTGACCACAAATGTCTCTTGTTCTCAGCTCTCTCTTGGAAAAATATCTCAATGAGACTACCTTTGATCCCTTCATGGGTTGCGAACCTTATGTCAATTGATAAAGTAACAGTCGGGCAAGAGGAGCTGCATGCAATTTCCTTCCAATAATTAATAAAAGAAGTTCAGCTGTTCAGATGAATGTATGTTATATAAAATGTATTTATGTTCTAAAGCACCAATATACCAAGGAAAATTCCTCATATGTGAAAATGTACCTTGCAATAAAACTCATTCTGATTCTGATTCTAATGAAACAGTCACTTCACTCCTGGTTTCAGTGGCAATCCACCACAAGAATTGACTAGAATGGCCGCAATTTAAAGCGAGCTGCAAGTGATATTTTTCTAATAACATCAAATGACAATGTAACAGTTTGAAAGAATGAACCTACAGAGAATTATCACCTGAATCTGCAGCTCACCTCGGCTTTAGAAAGCTTTAAAGCAAGTTTTAGGTCATTGTTTAGATGTACGACCCATAACTCTACTGTTTTAGTTCACTCCCTCTGATCTTGTAGCATCATTTTTAGCCACAGCAGGCAGCTGTTTTCAGTGAATTAGCTCTAAACACCACTGTATCATCTGCTCAGCATTTTGCAGCTAAAGAGCCGAATACTAAAAATATGTCACAGCCTGTCTCCATGTTCCTCCCCTAGCCACCTTTCATTGAATCCGTTGTGGGATGAATCATGACAGTGAGGAGCTTTAGGACAGGAGTGATGTGGTCAGCAGCATAGTAGTGAGGGGGACAGTGACTAAGCAATATCCAGAATAAAATGAGAAACCTATTTCCATCATTACTTTTGCTAAAACATTTCTGAATTAATTAAATTCCTCAACTCATTGGGTATTTTGGACTGTTATGGGATTGTTATTGCATATGAACAGGTGCAAAAACGTGATGAATGAATGGGAAATAAAAGGTGTTTAGCTAAAGAAGTTTGTTTATTACCACTGATGCACTCGCAATTGCATATCGATATACAGTATGCAATTAATTTTTATTAATTCGATGAATTTATTACAAACTTGTAATTTAATTTTTTTAATCAATTGACAGCCCTATTTCAAACAGTAGATATACGTTGAGAAGAGGGCTGAAACATACAGAGATTTCATATTGTGCAGACTTTCTTGAACACTTCATTACTGATTACCCCCAATAACCACTACAAACTTGTTAATTCAGTACTTTCTAAATGCTTGATAATAGATGTAGCAAATAGGGTATGGGATATGTTTATGTAAAGGGCCCAGATTTATATGCTACGCAACTTGATGTGGTCACAGGAGCGGGAGTGAGTGAGCAGGCGACCAAAGCATGCATTGAGAAGCAAATGAGAGCTGCAAAACCCATTTCTAGATATATAAATAAACATTCCTGAGTAAGGCTTCCCTCTTTCAGGGATATAATCCTGTTGGCCTTGAATGTAAAGCAACTGAATTTGAATCAAAACAGACATAAATGAGAATCATCAAATGCATATATGTAAATGATCTTTGCTTGTCTTTTGCAGCTGGCATTTATTTTACCCATCTCACATTTCTAAGAAATATAGTTTTAATGGCTCTTTCCTGTGTTGCTTCAATGCCATGTGAGACAATGTCAGGAACAAATCTGGAGGTCCACATTTCTCACCTCACATTACTGTTACACAGACAATAAACTGTGAGTGGACATGGGATGGGACAGAGAACAAATGAAAAGAAATAATGTCATGAAGTGATTGATGTAACTTTCACAGACACACATCACTTCAATTACACTTAAGACAGAGACCTAATTGCAGTCAGATTGCATTCATAAATCAGGCCTTGAAACCCAGTCACCCAATTGAAGACATGAGTGCACATATATAACAAACCCACAAAGAGGTAAATATGTGTTCCTCCATCTAATCCTAACACCTACAACACACTAACTCACCAGCAACCCCCTCATTAACACATGCACGCACACACACACACACACACACACACGCATGCGCACGCACGCACGCACGCACGCACACACACACACACACACACACACAAACACACACTGACTGAAATGTGTCACAGAAGAGAAGACAGGTAATTACATGACACAGAGACACACTTGTCTCTCAGGGTTTGGCAGTTGATTTTGCTTTGGTGACAGGAGAGCAATCAGAGTGTGAGGCAGGGTCGAGAGGGATTATCTCTCAGGCCATAAACTACAAGGCCTGATCTCAACCCCGCTGATCAAAGGGGAACTCATTCTGATCCACACAGATGACCACACACCCTGCCTGCTTGCCTTTATTCACATACATCACACACTCAGCAGCAGCAAACATCTGCATTCTGCAGCTCCCCCCAGTCAGTTGGATATATGATCATTCACATATTCCTCCCAGCAGAAATGTAATGTGTGTGTGTCAGAGAGAGAATTTTCTTCCTGTTGTACTCACAATTCATAACACTGTTGTTGGCAGAGGTATCGGTCTTATTGGTTGTAATGAGGTCATGAAGTGTGAATGTGTTTTGGTTTGTTGGTGAGGGAGAGAAAGAGAAACGACTCTGTGCACTGGCATTTCTTGTACATTTCTCATATTCTTTTCTAACAATAAATACCCCTGATACAGCAACCATTCCAGTTCTTTGATATTTAAATTTACCATAGGCCTACTGCAGATAATGTCTCCTTGGTGAACTGGGCTTCCTGGCAGAGTTTTAAACTAAAGGTTACAGTATATTTTTCACTTCTTATCTGGGGCCTATATAAAGCGAGTTCAACATACCTAGGATATCTTTTCATTATCTAGCTTCACTAACCCTAACAATCTCAATCAGGCTATAAGCGGTCACATGACGCTGGTTATCAGCTGGGTAAGTCAACCCAATCCACCCGTGCGTTCACATAAAAGGGGTGGTGTTTGCTGCATATCACATGGACAAGTCTACTGGCAGTAGAGCAGCATATTTTGCAAACAAAGAGCAAACTGTAATATATGCCAATGCAAAGAAGTTAAACACTAGACTAAAGCACCACAGCTGCAGCTGCCAAACAAAAAATGTCTGACTGTGTGAATGCGTAAATTAACAGGCTTATAATTTCACTTTCCCATCATTAGATTATGACACGTGTATTCCATTAAATGAATGTGTTTCTTAGATGTACTCTAAAGCTGATGATACACAGAGCTACATTGCTCAAAAAGTTGCCCTGTGTATCATGAGCTTTATGGTGTATATGACAAAAGCCGCAGGCACTGAATAAGCTGTCAGTGTGGTGGTGATGGAGGAGTGGATAAGACACATGCCTTTGGTGTGGGTTCAATTCCCTACTGTGACACATCCACTCATGTGAGACTTCTGACCTATGGAGCAATTGTAAGTCACTTTGTATAAAAGCGTCATGTGAGTGCGGCCTGTCATATGTTCCAAGTGAAAGCACAAAATGTTGCAGTACACATGTTGAAGTTGTGTGTTTTCCTGTAACTAGTTCCTACACACAGCCAAGCTGTTAAAGGATCAGGACTGAGTATTAAAACATTTCTGAGATCCCTTTTTCTTTTGTCCTGTATGGCCCAGTGTGGTTCTTGTACTATTCTTTGTGTGTCAAGAGAACACTGACACACTGATGGCTCTTACTTTTTCTAGTTTGGTACAGGCTGTCTCCTGGACACAAAAATATTCACATTCCCTTTAATTTGGTTGTGCTCTGAAGGTTCAGGACATGATCACACCAACAAAATTTCAACATGGTGCACTTTCTCCATCGTTTATCAATAGCAAATTTTAAGGTTCTAGATTCAAGGTTGAATGTATTCATCCTCATCCATCATGTAAAGTACTTCCTTCCTAAAACTACAGCAATGCTAATTACAGAATAAAGGAAATGTATTCCTAGAAAATAAATTAGATAAAAATAACAAATTGTATTCCATAATATAGTGTTTTAAAGTGGAGGGAGCTATTACTTTAGCTAATGCTGTTTACTTCCCTAATAAAATAAAAATGTGTAAAGACCCCGCTGTGTGGCATGCAGTCTGTTACACATCTTCAATTAGAAGCTGTAACTGTGTTCTTACAGTCAATGTGCTTTATGTTTTAGCTGGCGAGTTGGTGAGCTTGCGTCTGACCTGCCTCCATGTGCAAAGCATCCCCATCAACCATCTCACTGTTGTGAAAGGAAATCAGGCCAAAGTGTTGTAACATCTCCGCACTGTCGTCTATTGACCACTTACTTCTGCACACCTTTGTGGTGGGGAAGTCATGACTTTTTGAGCAGAATAATGAGAGCAGAATGTGAAGTGACAGCAGGTACTGAACATCACAAGTGTCTTTGAGGTTCACGTTCATGTTTGTGTATGTTTGTGTATTTGACTATATTTGTGGTGTCCAATAGCTGGCAGCCCCGCTATACTTGTTGGGTCCGATAGCCCATTAAACAACAAATTTAATGGGCTGTTTGAGGTAGTTGTGATTGAAGGTTAGGGTACAGGGAGGGTAGATAATGCATTAATGGTGGGTCCCCACAAAGATAGTGATACATTGATGTGTGTGTGTGTGTGTGTGTGTGGGAGGATGAACGAGAGAGAATGAAAGAGAACCAGAGAGAAAAAGCGACACTAATTTATTCCATTAGAAATTCATTCCAATTAAAAATATTGCACGTCACATTTGGAGCTGCACTAAGAAACAACATAATGTATACATTACATGTGAAGCACAATAAAAGAGATTTATTTTGGCATCGGTATCAACTGTCTCCAAGTTATAACAAGGGCACCAGTGAAAATTAATAACATTTGTGGAAGGCAAGTTAATTATAAAGCATGTTCCATATACAAAAGCAATCAAAGGTGCTTTACATAATAGGGAAGGCAATTATAAAACACCGCTCCACCACTTCAACATTGTGCTCCTGTAACATTGTTGGACTCATGATGGAGAGTGACAAAAGGATCAATATTGATACAGCAGAACCAGAAACATCATCTTTCTTATCCCACACCAGAATCCATGTTTTAATGTTTTTATATGATATGCTTTGGATTATGTCATCCCTATGGCAGTATCAATGAGAAAAAATATTTTCGTAGGGATGTCATTTTCATAGATTTGTCATTTGGAAAACCATTTTAAACTATTGATGACTCATTCTGCATTTGTTGTATTAATTTAGCATTCAATGAAAATATTTCTCAATGTGATGCTGCTGAAGCAGTGTTTCTGGGACCGGGCCCCATTGAATACTGTACAAAAATACATATTTTTTTCACTGATTTTTGTGAAACTGGATCATATTTGATTGAGAAATATTAGAAATATGGAGAAAATTATCAGCTAACTAGCTGCTGTTATTAGCTCAGTTAGCTGTGCAGCCACTGGTCATGTTGTCTCTGTCCTAACTGGGAGCTCGTAGCACCGGGGAAGTGTTTGTGTTTACCGTATAAAGGTGTTTACACCTTTACTAAAGCACTGGAGGTTTTCAGGACAGGGGCAGGGGGACCCACCAGGGAGTGGTGCGCGCGGTGATCAGCAAATTAGCAAAGGCCCGATAGGCACCTGTTGGTGAGCCGCGGGTGTGTTATGCTTTTCTCCTCCGCGTGAAGAGCTGGAGGTGTGGCTGGCCTGCCACAATTGCTTTATCCATCAAGAGAGCCCGGGATCAGGGCGGCGTCTGGCCGGGGAGGCTAACTTTGCCAGGAGACCCAGGTAGGGATCGTCTGCGTAGTTGGTGGGATTTTAACATGTTTTCTATTATCTTTTATACATAGCCTCCATGTGTACAAAATAATATGAATGCAAGAACTGTACAGAGCTTTGTTTAGTTTAGTTTGGGTTGCAGGTCGTGAGTCACTGTCTTGGTGGTTTTCTTTTCCTTGTTCTGTTCTGATGGTCTGGCTTAGTGCTCATCCTGTGTGTGGGATAAAGTTGCTCCTTGCCCATTGATTGTGAGCTCCCCTTGTACTGGGTTAACTGTCTGCTGGTCATTATATTTACTGCATGTCAGTCAGCCAGTATGTGTTTTATGGGCTCATTCATATCTCAGCCAACTTGTCTCTTTGTGCTTAGAATCTACTTTTTTATTAATATAGGTTTACATTTTAATAGAGCCTAACTGCTTTCCAGTCATACTTGCCTTCAGTGTGCTAGGGAAATGGAGCCTCCACTAGCATCCAATTTCTTAGCTGTCTATCACCTACATTTATTGTATTTCACCTATTTAACCAAGAATGATAGAGCTAGAGACTGATGTAATTAATTTTTTGGGACCACTGGGTAGTAGGAGTAGGGTAGTTTAGCTCTTAGAGTTTTCTGTATGTAGGTTTTAAATTATACCGTAGAAGTAGCATGTGCTTCATAGATTTGTAGCATTTATTTAGACAATGTGTTAGTACTTCAAATATATATATATATGCTTAGTGTTTGTGCCCCTACAAGCTACTGATAGCTTAAAAAAGGTGTCCCTTTTCACAAATCTGAACTGAGCTTGGCATCGTGTAGCGACAAAGACTAAAACTAACACTAAAACTAATAAAAGCTAAACTAAAACTAAGCATTTTCAAAAAATAAAAACTAAACTAGCAAATTCATGTTAAAACCTAATTAAAACTAAACTGAAATTAAATACAAATAGAAAATAAAAATAAAAACTAATGAAAAATCCAAAACTATAATAACCTTGCTCCCCAGGAACCTACGCCAGGATCCTGTTTGTGGATTTCAGCTCTGCTTTTAACACCATCATCCCGGCCCTGCTGCAGGACAAGCTCTCTCAGCTGAAAGTTCCTGACTCCACCTGCAGGTGGATCACTGACTTCCTGACGGAGAGGAAGCAGCATGTGAAGTTGGAAAACATGTCTCTGATTCCAGCACATCAGCACCGGTCTTTCCCCCCTTCTTTTCTCCCTGTACACCAACAGCTGCACCTCCAGTCACCAGTCTGTCAAGCTCCTGAAATTTGCGGACGACACCACCCTCATTAGGCTCATCTCAGGTGGGGATGAGTCCGCCTACAGGTGGGAGATTGACCATCTGGTGACCTGGTGCAGCCAGAACAGTCTGGTGCTCAACGCTCTGAAGACCATGGAGATGGTCATGGACTTCAGAAAGATCAGGACCAAAACCTCTCGCCACAAAAACAATTTCTTCCCGTCTGCAACTAGCCTCATTTACAAGGCCCGGGTCCCCCACTGACACTCCCCCCTTGCAAATGATACAAATGTCTCTGCACATGTAAATACCGTTTCATCTCGTGTCGGGCTCAGACCTGGCATGTTGCACATATTTGTTGTTGATTGTTGATTTTTGTTGTTGTATATTTTTATGTTGTCAGTTTATATATTTATATGTACACAATATTCTCTTCCGTTGCGTTACTTCTGCACGGCACAGACCCAGAATAATGCACATGTATATATCAGTAACGTTGTTCTTCCATTCCATATTTATATATTTCTACATTTACTTAAGTTGACTGTATGTTTGTCTACGGGTAGCACCTTATCACCACAGCAAATTCCTCGTATGTGTAAAACACTACTTGGCAATAAAGCTCCTTCTGATTCTGATTCTGATTCTGAAAAATAAAGACATTTCCACCATAAATTGGTGCAGAAAATGTCTCCAGAATGCAGGAAATTAAGTGTTTAATGCTCAAAATCTTCTGGGGGAGGGGGGGGGGGGTTGAACATTTTCATCAATAATTCTTTGTAAAATAAATTCAAATTAATTAAGCTAATTTATCATTAAGGTGAAAAGGTGCCACATGCACAAAGACTTTAGGCTACTTCAGGCATGCCTGCATGTATGTAGGCTCAGCTGGGATTAAATTAAATGAGAAAAGTGGATCTACAGGAGAAACATATCTGACATCAATACAGAATGGCTGACAGCCTTACTGCATTATATTACACTACATTATTTTATTTTGAATTGTCACCTCAGACATTTCCTCAGTAAATTGATGCAAAAAAGTTTATAAAAGTTTTTAAAAAGTGTTTAAAGCCCAAACTTTTCAGGGGGAGGACCCCCAGACCCCCCCCGTAGTTAATATTATCAGTGTTAATTATTATCAGCAAATGAGACAGATGTTAGAGTTAGTGCGTGGAGGTCATTTACTGTTGCTTTACAGACGTACTTTGGGCGGCAACAGGGAGTGGGGGGTGAAAACAGGTGAAAACTTGAAAGATTTCTGGGCTGGGCTAAGCCCCCAATGTTTCAAGAGCCTGGAAACGCCCTGATTTGCCGCCAATGTAGGATCGTAACAGTCTGCCTCAGTGCTTTTCTTGGGTGCTCAGCTGCTCTCACCACACTCCACTCTCAGAGAAAACTTCTAGCAAGAACTCACTGGGTGCACATTTCTGGAAGTTGTAAATAAACTGGACTATTACTTTTTACTCCCACTCCCTGTCAGTGTTTTTGCATTTGAGTTCAAGAAAGTCATAACTCACAACAGGTCTTGCTATTTCTCCATCAGCCTCAGCACAAAGCCCACAATCACTTTTCTCTGAGCACTCAATCATGTTCAGATCCGACTGAACAGTATGGCCTTTGGAATCGCATACTGGCCAGTGGAGTGGAATTACTTAATTATTCCAGCTCGCAGTCCACATAATAATATCAATGCTCTCTAAGGCAGACTGTATCTGCTATGGCCATATCTAAGTGAACACAAATCAGCCACAAGAGCTGAGTTGAAGTCATTAATCTATTATTTATATTTTAAAGTGTGACATTTAAAGCTGATTTTCCACAATAGCTGACAACTTATTGCCTTATAAACATGTTATGGCTTCATTGTTGCATATCAGTTGCATATTGATCATAAATGAGCAGACATGGAGCAACACTAGTCCTCATTTGGAGTATGTTTCTGGCTACCTGAAAAATGTAAGGCTATATTCGCTGGTTAGCTTTCTTCACCAACTAAAGGGAATATCTGTCACTAATCATTGGACTTTCTTGATTGTCCAATGTTTGATCCAGGACAGGTAGTGCTGAAAACAGCTGCCTGCTGCTGCTGCAAACAGGGTTAGTAAGAGCAATAAGTTTCAATCATACAGTAAAATGTCTGCTAAAAAATGCTAAAAAGCTCTTTAGAGCTGCCATAGTGGGTGATAATTCTGTGGGTTCATTACTGCAAGAGACCTCTTTCACATTACACAGAAATAGTGGTTTGTGGAGCTTTACCGATAAGAAGATTTCAAAGGTGATTCTTAAAATACATTTGTATATTCTATCCTAGGAAACATTAATCCAAATTTGTACTTTCAGTCAGCGACACATCAAGGAATTGACCATTTATAGCAAAAGGTTATATGATTAGATTTGTCGAAAAGGGCTCAGTATTCAAATAACAGTGGGGAAAACTAATCCCCCTAAATGTTGTTCTGTGAGGCTGTACTCCGGCACAGCCGCAGTGCTTTGAACTAAATATTAAGCGTCAGATTGTAATGTCTGCTCTGTACACCTGCATGAATATGAGATGATGCTACCAGCCACACAGCTGTGCATGAGCCAGTGATTGTGAAGCATAGAAGTTGCATGGAAACAGCTGATACCAATCAGCCGATACTTCAGTGCTCTGCCTGAGCTACATTGCCACACATATTTGGTCTAATTTTATTGACTTGTTTGTTATATTTTATGCTAAAGGTAGGTAGCCACCCCTTCACAAGCATTTCACAGTATTACACCCCTCCCACAAACATGCAAAAGTCTGAATCTTAAGGAGACACTGAACTTGTGTGGCCATAAATTAAAGAACCCCTCCATTTAAAAATGTGTTTTTCTCATGATTATGTCCCCTAAAATGTCAGACCTTGACTTTGCTGACTTGAATCTGTGAAGTTTTTCAAAGGTGTTTTCACATCCTGTCTGTACACTAAACTCTGAGATTCAAAGGTACCCTGGACAAGCTGGATTTGGTACTTTTCAAAAGCCAATCACTGTCTAGCAAATGCCAACGGCAAAGAAACCTGAAATGCATTTCTTTCTAACCTTTAGATATTCAATTCATTCTATTAATCTGTCTTTGACCCTCATTTAACAAAAACATGCCTCTTTAATATTAAACTTGCCCCTGCACTATTTCTTTGTTGGTGCATGATTTGATTTGGTATTTTGTTGTCCCATTAGGGAATATGTGTTAGTATTTGGAATATACAGAATTAAATACCAATTAAAATAATAAATGTCAAAGTGCAAAGGAAAAATAGCTGTAGGGAACAAAAGAACTCCCTGTTCTCTACCTGAAAATCGCAGTTGTCAGTTATCATCCTGTGATGAAAAAAACTCAAAAAAATAATGGAATCTTTTTTTCTTCTTTCACACGTCTTTGTAATGATCGTAATTTCAGCTTATTCCCAGGTCAAAAAGAAGTGCTCTTAAAGGCATTGAAAATATACTTGAAATTCACATAGTATGCTTATAGTACATTCATACTTCTAACATGCTTACTACAAGTATATTAAAGATATATTCTCCGGAGCTTTAACATACTTCTCAAAAGTATACTTTGAATAAATTGGTAATAAATATATACTTAATTAAACTTTTAATAAATATGTTTAAATAAAAGTATATTTTTTTACAACATTTTAGTCTATTTATTAAAAATATTTATTTAACTCTTAGTAAATACTATTTAGGTGTACTTTGTGGAAGTACATTGTTAAACAATTACACTTTTAGTGGGTTAAAAATATATTTATGCCAAACATGCTTCATTGTGTAGGCTACTGCAAAATATTGTAATTATTTATGTAACTGCCACATGTTTGAGCCTGATTTCCAGAAGTATGATTTTTAAAACAAATTTTTTTAACATTAAAATGTATTTTTCAAAAGCATTGTTTTTTTCATTTGTTTCTTTCTTTTAATGTTTTTTAGAGACCTGAGATTAGAGACCTCTTTCATAAGTGTAACCTGGCCTAGAAGGAAGCAGCACATGTTGTTAACTTAACAAACAACAACATATAGAAATATGCATACTTTAAATAATAATGTAGTTATACTTGTTTCTGTTTGTAAACAGTAAACACATGTGTACACAGGGACGAAGTGTGCTGACTGCTAGCAAAAATGCTGGAATTTGATTTTAACAAGGCAGGCCTGTGCATGTGTGTATGAGCCCTCATTTCTGCTTTTGCACTGTTAAAATGACCAGTGAGGTCTTTATCAGAGTAATAAATGCAACTAATGTGTTGCTGTTTGTGTGCTAGGAAGGAATAGGTTCACATTTTTATAATCTAACTTAATACTCACATGTCCGTGTTTACAGTAAGTTATTGGTCACTGTAATAATTTTTCCTGCCCATATAGTCTGTAAAGACATCACCACAGTTGTCATTTTTGTATAAATTCATTCTAAAGTTTAGCTTAAGCTACTATGAATCATCAGCTAAGCATCTGTGTTAGACTATTCAAAAGTGGACATCTTCCAAAGGTACACTGTTTTTTAGAGATATCTCTTCACTGCAACCATGGAGGGGTAATTATTACAGTGACCAATAACTCAGTTATAACAGCAATGTTAAAGTGTACACGTGTATGCGAGAATTGTTTTAAGACGCACTTGAAATAATGTTTTTATGTACTGCAATGCCTGACCACATGATATAATAGCTTGTGATGTTATGTAAAATACTGCTCAACTTTATGTCCATTTGTATGGTTATAGATCCTGTATTCAACTTTTAAAAGTTGAACCTACCCTTTGCCAACTTTAACCAACTTAATGCTAAACCCAGAGTTGGAATTTCCGGCCTTAGCTCAAATAAAAAAAAATTTAATAAAGAATAATAATAAAGATTTGCTATAAGAATAGAATTACAGTGCTTATAATGAAACACAAATGAAGAACTAAACTAGGTGGAAGTACTGGCCTAACTGAATATTTAAACTAATTTGCAACTGCATTTCTTTGCTTTTAGAGCTTCGTGGGATCGTTGCCTCACTCAGATGGCTCAGAGGCCACAAAAATCTCAAAGGACCAGCTGGACCCTCACAAGCTCAACCTGCTCATAGGTATGTCTGGCTCCTGCACACCATCACTGTTCTTGCTCTCACTACATGTCAAAGGGGTCAGACTAAATAAACAAATATTCTTGTGAAAAAATAATTTTATTTAAAATATTGTTATACATTAAGTAATTGGCTACTTTTGTACTTCATAAATTGACTGCTGTGTTAATGTGAAATGATGTAGACAGAACAGTTGTGAAGCAAGTCTGTATGTTTGTGTTAATTGTTGTACCTGTTTAATAAAATGTTATCACATACAGCTCCTTGGCTGAATGCAATGTTTTTGATTATGTTGTAATGGAAGAACTGTGCATTTACTGGGACGGGGCCCTTGTGGAAAACCATTTCACCTCAGTGTTTCCCACACATAGGCTTTGCGGCCGGCCAAGCAAATTTGGCGACCCATTTTAATTGCAGTGCTACACAGTGCATATTCGCTCACCTCACTCGGTCGCCGCACCTCTCTATCTCTTGCACGCAAACAACCCTTCTGCGAATTGAATGGTTGGTATCATGAACACCACTGCACACTTTAAAAAAGTTATTAGCGACCATGTAAGGAGCCTAGCCAATAAGGATAGCTATGTTAACTTTAGAATGGGCCTACAGCTGTTGAAGATAGCACGCTATTCATAACTGGTAGTCAATAGGTGCGTTCGAGATGACTGCGGCTGACTTTCGCAGATTTGATAGGATAGTCCAATGTGAGATGCAGGCGACTGCGGGGGCGGGGTATAAAAACAGCGCCGACACAATCTACCTCCAGTAGACTGCGTGAGCTTACTGTGAGCTTTGAACAATGATCAGGCAAATAGGTGGTTGCAACTTTGTGCAGCCAGAGAAAAACAACCGCGTGCGCCAGACTCGGCGCCTGCCACCGCCTTGCTCCCACAAGGTAATGTTATGTCATGGTGATGTGACATCATGGTGACGTTTTGCAGCGCCGGGTGTGAATTCTGCCTACCTGCCGAGAAAAGAAAGTCTCATCGCAAATCTCGGCAGGTAAATTAGCCTACATCATCTGTTCTGCCTAATTATGTATCCACCTGTATAGGACCTTTTAAGACACTTTGCTGTGCTCATTGATCAACTGCGGTTATCACCACATATTTATTGCTAAATCTCAAGGAATGCGGCTTCTGCTAACTGTAGCTAATAAAATATCAACAGCTCTAAACTACTCTAAACGTTCATGAAATATTTCGAATCATTTACCCCACAAAGAAAATTATAGCGTTTAAAAGCAGTATTTGGAAGTGCATGCAATTCTCGGCAGGCAAGCGAAATTTGGCATATCACTAACTAAAGTTGCCCCGTCCACCGCCACATTTACGCTGACATTCTGTGGGAAACACTGCACCTGAACCTAAATAGTTAGCATCAGAACAGTTAAGACATGATGTCATATTGTGTTTTAGCAACTTCAAACAAAATAAAAAATCTGACAATGGTTGTTAATTAATTATTGGTAATATTGCTTTGATATAGACAAAATATTTCCTTTTCCCTTCCACAGATGCTGTGTGATAAAGCAGTTTCCAAATAGTGTCTGCAGTCACAGAAAATACAACGAGTCCTACTCAAAGATACCGACCCTCCACTCCAAGGATAAGGATTGTGACATTTTTCAGTTTCAGTTTGGTTCCACCATTTGTACTGTAAGCTTGTGACGGAGTACCTTCACTACAGTTGAGTAAGCGCTTGGACTGCCATACAAACGAGCCTGGCTCTTTGGCGTTGCTGTCAAAGTTGCATGTTTGGTATGTTGTAGAACTGTGTTTGAATCTGGGTAGGGTGAGTGCTCTCGCCTTTGACCGCATGGTGTCAGAAGTGGGATGGCTTACCGTGAGGTCATCTGAGCCGGGCCCAGAGTCCGAACCGTATGAGGGACCCCCATGGGTAACATTAATGATGTGTACTTTTCAGTAATACTGATCATATGTCATCATTTTACGGATTTTTTTATTTGAAGGTATTTTGGTCAAGATGCGATACATGCTGATGTACATTTTAATTTTTGTAATATACACAAAATTCAAGTTTTTTAGTTGTCTGTGTGTGTGTTGTAAAATACTTTTTTTTTTACTGGTTGTTATTATAAGGCTAAAAGGGCATTTTGCAAGATATTTTTAATGCATTAATAATGCATTATTCTCATACTGAATGGTTTCATAAAGCAGCTTCCCAAGATATTAATAGTGGCTCTTGGAGTATGCTAGTAAAAAATTACTAATATGCTCAAATGCTAATAAAAATGTTCAGGGAACACATTTAAAATATATTTAAACTGTTCTTCAAGTATAGCACAAAAGGGTATTTTAAGTAAATTTTAAAAAGTACATTTAAATTACAGTAATAAAATAGGTCCATTTTAACACAACTAAGTACATTAAAATATATTGCAATTATCTTAAAGTTGACTAAGTATTTCTAAAATTACACTTAAGTTGTTCCAAAATAACAAATTTAATATACACTTAGTATAGTACAATTAAAATATGATAAGTGCATCCAAAAAAAGTGCTACTTAAGTATATTTCTTTTTCACTTGGGTTGTCTATGAAAACACCAGATATTTATAGACAGAACCTGATTGCTTGATAGTTAATCACTGTGGTTGATCAATTAAAAACACATTTCTGGAGCGAAAACATCACAATAAGTAGGCATACAGCCTGATTCTCCTCATCACTGTACACACAGGCAGCATGTTCCTCAGTTGGGCAAAATTAGCACTCCTGACATGAAGATGAGAGTATGTAGAGGTCTAAGGCTCACAAATTCCCACACATACATGTGATGGTAGAGGTGAGCAGTTACAGTCATTGATGCATTGCATGTGATGAATTGTATTAATTAAGAAAGGGACAGCAATGTTAATCTGAGCAGAGGAACGGAGTCACACATTCATCATTACAGCTGCATATTAGCACTTAACTGTGGATGGTCCTGCCAGGTGGGAGGCCGTAATTCTTATCTTAGGTCTGTGGGGTGGTATGAAAGACTGGTGGAGCAATCATTAAAATATGTCTTGTTCTGATGAGGGTGAAGCCTGATTCAGTCAGCAAGCCCGCGGCAGCAGCACACAGAAACAAATGTTTTATGATGTGGATTGAACTCTGCCCAGAGGGCTTGCAGTTGATTTATAAAATGTTAATATAAAATAAATAAATAAATGTCAGATACTGTATTATCAAAAAAAGACAGTCAAACAGCACAAAAAGCTTGTATTTTCACATTAGTATTTTAATTTTATGTATCATTAGTTCGTGATCTACAAAATGCAAATTTGCAACACCCAGAGCTGTGGGTCCCTCCAGTTTCATTTGTTACTTACTGTGGCTGATCTACAGTACCTCACATTGTTGAGGGAAGCATGAACATAAGAATGAGCAGATATAGACAGTCTATCTGAGGTTGCTCCCTGTTTGTGTCTCTTTTTAAATGTACACTAGGATGAAGGTATCAACATTATTCACACGCTACTAAACTGCCCCCTGGAGGACACATACTGTAAGGCAACATGACTTGACAAGGTGTCTGTCAACAGAGGAAACACAGATTTCATTTTATCACTGAACAAAGGTCAAACTTATTGTAACTGAAAAGAGTCACAAAACATCAGATTGCCCTCAATTGGAACCACTGACAACATCTGAAAACATTTCCATTTTTACTTTTAGAACACGCTTTAGTATGGAGCATGTGTTTCTACACAGCAGGTTAATCAGTATGAGTCCAGCGATTTTAATAAAGTGCCTTATAAAACAGAGTAGCATCCTGAGTCATAAAGTCAGACATGCATTCAGCTAAATGATCCCATCACAGATGGAAATGCTACATGTACACTTGTACAGTAGAGCAGTTCTCTTCAGGCTTCTCAACAGGCATCTCTATTCAAACAGTAAGAACAAGTGGTCATACAGAATTTCACTATGACTGGAAAAAAAGACCCACTGCCAAATGTGCTCTCCCTGCTTCACAGTTTCCACACAAACTCCCATTTACTTAAAAACAGCAGACAAACAAGCTTGGTCCTCTTCTCGATATGATGACAGAGGATCGGAATGATGTAAAGGAGAATCAGGTAAAAGTTGCATGTTACATGCTAACCTGCTAGTAGTTGATTTCCAGCTCTAAAACATTAATTTAGTGAAGAAACAACAAACAAATAAATCAACTCTGGTAAATTCAGGGTGCCTCACACTTGGTCACCACTGTTGGGAATGATTACTATGCATTTGCATAACGGTTTGTGCAGTCATGTGTTAGTAATGGATTTTGGGAAAATTTTTAGATCATCAGAACCCCCATTGAACCTCTGCTAAATCATAAACTCAGTCTTGGCCTAATATGACACCAATAAAGTAACAGGAATCACATTCCTGGCACAAACCTTTTTAAGCCATAATCAAAAACACTGGTGTGGGCTCTGAAGGCACCGAACACCACTGCTGAACTGGGTTTAATTACTGCTGAGATTAAAACATAAATCCCAATATCTGATCTGGAATTAGTTCAAACCAATATTTCGACGGTCATCAACATGACAAGTGTTGAAGTGCTCCTTCTATCAGTACGTCTCATCCTGTAACTAATCGTACCTGAAATTATACTGGACAACTACAGTAAACATCTGCTAGAGCTAATTTTAAACTCTCTAAATGTCATGGTCATTCTAATTACCCAGTTACACCACTTATATTAAGCATTTCTGTCTGTTAATTCTAGTAGTTGCCCCTTCCAAAAGTTGGTGTACTAATGCCCTAAAAAAAAAAAAAAAAAAAAAAAAAAGAAAAAAATATATATATATATATATATATATATATATATATATATATATATATATATATATATATATATATATAAAATTATCAAAATCATTTCATCTGTAGTTGTGAGACAGAGGTAGAGCGAACGGAAACATGCACGAGCCCATAGTAAACTGTACATGATTCCCTTTCTGCCCCCTTCACGGGGTGATGTGTGCGGCAGTGTCGGTGGATGGTTTGGAGAGCGGCCAGTCACCGAGCATGCTCAGGAGATGATGCGAATGCCAAAGTACTTCTTCAGCTGCTCAAGGAAGATGAAGGTGAGTACTGTGTGAGGAATCAAGCGGATCCCTGCGGGGACGAGACCCTGCAACAAACATTTGGCATTAGATTAGCATTTGTAGTTTTCTCCCGTTACATCCGTCAATTTAAAGCTACTATGCCTATTAAGTACTTTAGTATAAAACAGGTACTTTATCATTAAGGTGGGTTGCCAGCTGCTGTACATGCAGGTCATTTATCACACTTGACATACAGTACATAAATTTCTCCCTTCTGGATACTGCTGTTTCCTCAAAAGAACACAGGACTTATACATTACAAATACATCTGGATGCTGTGTGGCTTTAAAGAAACATGTAATTTCATTTCAGTTGGACTTTAAATTATAACTTGATCTTAAAATGCTTCATACATGCATGTGTATACTGTCCGATGAGTAATGGCGTCATTCAAAACATTCATTGATTCACTCAATCACTATTATGTAACAGGCTAAAAGTAATTTCATAGCTTATGGTCGATGTACACATGCCTGTAAGACTTTCCCCATCTCTTAAAAGGACAATGAGGACAAATAGGTGTGTACTTAGGGCTGGGCAATATGGCCAAATTTGATATGACGATAAAAAAATTCATATCATTTGATATCGATAATTATCACAATAAATGTTAAATCATCATTTCTTTCCAGTGTAAAAGCTGATTTTTGCTCCTGAGTGAAAATTTAAGAAACCAGATGGTTAATTTTGTGGCTAAACTTTTCTTTATGGTCAGAACGTGACAAACACTATATGCCAAACAGTGGATGACTTCACAAATTTGAGGTACACACGGTAGCTCCGCTTTAATCTTGAGAAGCTGCAGAGTTGCAGTCTCTCTTCATTCAACTTACACTTGCACTTTTAATAACATTTATTGAAAGTTTTATTCTTTTTACATGTTTATTTACAGCATTAAACGTTGAAATATGTTTTGTAATAGGCTGTATATTAACTTATTGGGAGAAAACTGGTAGTTCTGTGTAAAATCAGATGCTGAGCACCCCCATATCGCCAAAATGGCATGATCCATGTTTCTCTGCAAAGACTATGAGATTGACAGTCGAATCAGGCACCGCCCATCAAAGCATCGAATCTTCGGCTGTTGGGTGTCAGGCCTAAAAATCATATTGCAAATATCATTTTTGTTTTATTGCCCAGCCCTATGTGTACTTAAAGAGCATTCACAAGTATTAAATTATTACACACCTTCACTGGTAGTGACTTCTGCACCTGAATTCATCTCTCTTTTTTATTTTTACATTTCAGACAATAATGATATGCAATAGCATGTTTAAGCACATTCTACATGATTTATTTATAGTATTCTCATAAGATGTAGCCTATTGCCCATAGTTGTTACGAAATGACTACTTGTCGGCTACTGTTGTGCCCCTTAATTACATAGTTAAATTTCACCTTTGCACCATTGTCAGCCCTTATACCATAGTCAATGGGCACTTGGTCCAACTTTCCTAAAAATATATTCAGGAGACAGCACTCAATGTCTTTTTACTTTACAATTTTGTATGAAATTACAGCTTAATTCATATAGATTACATGTAATCAAGAACCTCTGATTAAAACTGGCACTAAATAGCCACAATGCCATTAATGATTAGTCTCTAGCACTGTTCATTACCTTGTAAAACGCCAGCGGACCCAGCTTGGCAGTTTCTCGTAAGCAATGAGTCACCCCCTAATAAGAGAGAGAGATACACTAGATTAGAATGAACACTGAGAAATAAAAAAATTGGATAAACTCACAAGGATGAACGGATTAGAGGAGACAATGCCAAGGTATACTCACTGTGTACTCTCCCTTTGAGTTCATCAGCCTCGTCTTTAGTACATCCAGAGGTTGACACAAGAATGTAGCACAGCCTCCCTGTATAGCAGGGTTTAAAATTCAAAGAGGTCCAGTTAGAAAAAATTTCACAAAGCAAAGGTCCGGATCATCAACTTTCAGTAACTTACCATAATGTGTAGCCTATTTGTATCAACATATGCTTTCAGTTAACAACTGACTGTATATAAAAAAGGTCAAATCGGTAGGGCTGGACCCAAATATTCGACCATTGGGTACACATTCTATTTTCAATTATGAGATCCGATTATTAAGGTTTTTTTTCGCGCGCCTGACCTCCACGCTGACAGCAGTGAACATAATGCTCCAGATCACATCAATGGGAAAACCAAAAGAAGCCCTCAGCTGTGTGGGAGCACTTTAAACTGAGTGATGACTGCAGTAGTGTGGAAGTTATGGTGTTTACTCATTTAACAATTGCTTAATTTCATTACAGATCAGATCAGTCAAATTTCCTACATTTTAAAATTAATCAGTGAACTGTAGGCTGGAAACAAACAGCAACACAATGAACACATTTAAATAAGCCTAATTACTGTATATTAGGCCGATTGTAGAAGAAGAGCATTTAGTCGCTATAATTAAAGTCAAAAGACAATTTTGCATAATAACGTGTTAGATTTAGTTCCGCTACCGAAAATACGCTCATCCTGTGCGCTCTCCGCCTGGACCCCCGCCCGCGAAACTATTCCCGGATTCTGCTCTGGACCTGCTCGGATCAGACTCTCTCAGTCTGGACTCTCAGCTACGGTTCCCCCTGCTCTGCACAGCAACCTGCAACCCGGTTCGGCACGCATCTATTTTCACTCTGCCTCGCTCTTGCGCTGCTCAATATCCGATCCTTTTAACCTGCAATAAATATTTTTCCCCTTTCTTAGTCCTGTACTTGGGTCTGCTAGTCTTGCCATAACAAAGTTAAAAAAAAAGATTTGGTAATAATCACTCTGTTGGCATAGCTATGAGAATAAATAAATGGAGCGCTCTCTCTCTTTCTTTCTCTCTGTAATGGTGCTTTCAGACCAAAAGTGAGTTTACATACAAAGTCAATGCAAAGACGTGTAGAGCCGCGATATCCTGTTGTACGAAGGGGGCGGGGCCTGTGACGTGAAGGCAACGCAAAGGAATTCGCATGAGCTGAATATTTTCAAGAAGTCGCATGACGCTGAGTCGCGATAGCCTATCAGTGTTGAGATTGTCCGTACGTCACCGAGATCGCTTCAGAGCATTGTGTTGCTCTGGTAATGCTCATCAGAATGCACAGATCTGATTGGCTGAGCAGCATCACATAAGATGACTGGAACACGTGCGGTCGGAGAGTTTCCCGGGCCGCTAAACCAGTACAGTAAATGCTAGAAAAGCTGCGCGGGTTAAAATAGAAACGCTCTGTCATAAGGTAGTAATTCTCAATAATAGATCAGGTCCGGACAATACGGCGGCTGGGTCCGGATCCGGACCGCGGTGCGCCTATTAGTAACCTCTGCTGTAGAGGAACAGTTCATCACTTCACAAAAGAGCCCTGTCAACTTTACACTGAGTCACTCAGGCTTCCAGTGCACACAAATAAAACCTGATACCTACAGCAATGAAGCTGGAGAGAAAGTGTGTGAGTATGTTGTCGCCCATCATGCCTGTTCCCAGCACGAGCTGCTTGGCCTGGTCATAACACGCCAACTAAAGATGGGGAAAAAGGAGAAAAATGTGTGGCATGGTAAAAAAAACAAAAACAAATAATCTGTGCTGATGTATTTATATCTCTTTACTACATGCAGCTGGCTGAACGCCCAATCCTTCATCCTCAACACAGTTTGACCTCCAGAAAACAGTGTAATGAGCAACAGAAAATCATGCCAGTACAGTAACTGACCTCTTAGCTTTTGGAAGCTGTGAGATCCATCACCAAAATTTGGCCTCAATTTGCCATTTTTTTTAAAAAAGCTTATGAAAATAATGTGTGCAGTTAGCAGTTAGATTTTAGCACTTACATGACATTTGTCAAGTTTCTTAACTGGCCTTTATGTATTTAAAAATCTATGCAATCCGTCAAAAACATAGCAAAAATATCAACCTGTCAAAAGTGTGACATTTTTTAATTTCAGTATTTGGCCCAATGGAATTAAAAAAAAACAAATAAATATAGACACTCTGGCATTCAGATGACCACCACCAAATGATAAGAAGGGACTGACAACTGATTTTGGGGATATTTAGCATAAAGGGTGGTTTGAAATATTTATGAAGACCCCTACAAAGCTGCATGTTGATTTGATGAAGAAAAGAATTGATCAATCAAGGTACATTTGACACCATTTTTTTACTTGGAAAAACAGTGGAATCAGTGCTACAGTCTGGAGGAAATTTTCCTTTAGATATGCTTGCCAACACAGACTTGTGAAGTGATGCTGAGGTTATATGGATTAATGCATAATGCATTATGCATTGAACAAGCAGTCTGTTGGAAATTGATCCAGTATTGATTAATTAATGTACTTTTAATTTAATTCCATTATCTTATTAAAAAGGACTTACAGATGGATTCTTAGTTTGACATGACTAATAAATATCTTCCTAATGTATTTAAGAAAAATGTATCTAAATTGTAATTGTGCTAGCCCTGGTAGAATAAAGTACAATATAAAAATAGAGAGACAGATGTTCCCTTGGGTCTCTTTAAGTAAACTGCATACCTGAAATGCCAAAAAAAGGGTTCCTGATCATAAATCATCTCATCACATAGTGCTGTGACTTGCCTGTCCCACAGTGACCATCGCTCCTCTGCTGGAGGCCATAGTGGCTCCTGAGAACAGTCTCCTCACACCCTCTGTTGGACAGGACACAGGTCGGAGGTCACACATGATGCCAGCCTGTGCTTTACATGAAGTTACATATTGGACAATATTCGGCTTGGGATTTACCTTCTCTGAAGACTCTGAAGAGCCCATCAATGGCATGTTTGTAGCTGAAAGAACAAAACACATTCAGGGTTAAATTATGAAAAGAACGTCAAACTGAAATCTTTTAGCCGAGTAACTCACAACTACTCACTTTCTCCTCAGTTCTGGTGGTAGTTTCATGTCATTCTGCATCCTAGAAGCACAAACTGTTCAGATCTTTTGAATACACTATTTGCTAAGCTCATGTCTAACCACAAACAGTTTGCTTGTTTAGAAGAATTTGTGTGTATATGTTAATGAGAGACTGAATTGTATCATGGCGCGTTACCTGACGTTCACCATGTCTGCCGGCGTGCCAACAAACCCACCAGTGAAACCTGTTGGCAGAGTAATCTTGTTGGCACACAATCCTGTATGAGTGACACTACGTGTGTGTGTTTGTGAGTTCTCACCTCCAAAGGCTCCCAGCACGACCTTCTGGTAAAAGGGCATGGGGCCCTGGCTTGTGCTGCCCATCATGTCCCTCACTGTCTCATAGATGGCAAATCTGGTGAGGGAATAGGACATCTGAGAGGAGAAGAGACGAGACAAGTGGAGAGGAGGTAAAAATAATGAGTCTAAGGTTTATTTAAGTCTGAGGACAGAAGCTAAACAGGATGCAGTGTTTACAGGATAAAACGTATCCTACTCTTCATCATCACTATCCAGTGGCTGCGATTCAAACTTCTCTTTCTCCCTCCAATCATGTTTAATCTCCTGCAACATCAACAGACTTGCTGGACACACTGCTGTCCTCTTTATAAAACTATTGATCTATTGACAGTATCCTGCAGCCACAACATTTTGGCCTTTTAATAACAGTAACTAGGAAACCTACTGAAACAACATTTGAAGGAACCTTTTACACAAAATATACCCAAAAACCTGTTCTAATGTGGTCTGTCATACTCCCACTCTTCCTCTAACCAGAAAAATTATTTTACTCAAACTTTATTTCTGTTTAAGAAAAAACTGAGTCATGTACACTGAAGAACGCAATGTGGACTAATTTTTCTTAATAACTTCTCAAAATTTATCTTAAAAAAGATCTTTAATTAATGCTAGCACACTGTAATATTTCCAACATATCTCTCATCTTCATTATTACTATTGTTTTATTATTATTATTCTATTGTTGGGTGTTTTATTTGTGTATTATTTCAATAATCTGATTTTATTTGTCTCCTTGCAGTCCTGAAATGTTTAATCCTGTTTTAACAATGTAAAGCACTTTGTAACTTTGTTTTGAAAGGTGCTGTATTAATAAAACAGATTAATTTTATTATCATTATTATGCCAATACCAGCCAGTGTCTACCGCAATATAATCTATACAATCATCCTGTAGGTTATGAAAAGGATACTAAAATCATACGAGGGTATGAGATGATCATATTTTGATTTTATGTTTGACTACAAGAGCAAGAACATGTCTTATACACAGACTGCTGAGTGCAGAGAGCAATCAGCAAACTCATTATAACAGAAAACATGGCATAACTATTAACACTGACACAGTCAAACTAAAAAAAGAGCAATAATCAGTGTCATATAGTGCTGTTGAAGCCCTTCAAACTAAAAATTGTCTGATATCTCTGGTAGAATTTAAGACTATTGTAAACTATATGGAAATTGCCTCCATTCTTAACTAAGTCTGTTCTTAGCCCACCTTTAGGCTTATTTTAGTATTATCATCCGTTTCAGTGTAGTTTTGGCTGGTGTCTGATTTTGTATTGTTTTGTCTGCAACTTTTTATTGCTATAGTCTTGGCCTGGTCTCATTGGCAAAAGAGGTTTCCACCCCCAATGGGACCTACCAGGTTAAATAGAAAATAAAAATGACAAACTAATGAACACAACACACACAGAATTTCAAGAACAGACTTCAGCATACACACAGACACACATACCTGTCTGCAAAGTGAGGCAGAGAGGCCGTTATAAAGAGCCAGCACACCGTCGCTCTTCACCACATGAACAGCCATCCCCATCATCCTCATCTTCACCTCCTGCTGTGTCTGCAGGTGTACCTGGAAAGAAAGTCATGTGGCAACAATGGTGTCATTTTCAATACCAAGACATAGACAACATGTGGTCCAGTTGGGGCTGACCGAGCAACCTCAGTAACTTTTTCTCTTTGTTCTTTCTTGTGGGGTAACTTAGAGACCAGTTAAAATATTTAGGCAACTAAATGTGTCAAAGGGCTAAATGTGCCACCTCTTAAAGGGCCAGTGATTTAGTATCATACGTCCATTAAAAGGAATGACCAAAATCTAATCAGCAAAGGCCGAGATACGTTTCCCATAATGCAACTAAATAGCATCTTTAGGTAGATCCCTGCTGCCTGGTAAACACACACGTCTTTCAAACTCCACACATCCAGTTTGTAACACAGGCTTTCTGTTGAAGAGATGTAGTCACTGATGACATCACTATGACTTTGTCAGGGTTATTTTCCCTGATTGACAGAGAACATAATAGTTCAGATCAATTTCAGAAGTACCTATGATCTCTTTCCACATTTTATTGTGTGCCATGCAATGCATGGAACTGGTCTTGGTCTCAACTGCTCTCAGCCCCTAAAAGTCTTGGTCTTGTCGCGGTCTCGATAAACTCTGTTCTTGGTCTTGACTTGGGCTCAGTTTGGGCGGTCTTGACTATAACACTAGGACATAATACATACACTACATTGCAAAAAGTTTTGGGCCGCCTACCTTTACATGAAGTTTAATGACGTCCCGTTCTTAATCTGTACGGTATAATATGGAGTTGGCCCACCCTTTGCAGCTAAAAGAGCGTCAACTCTTCTGGGAAGGTTGTCCACAAAATTTAAGAATTTTTGACCATTCTTCTAGAAGCGCATTTGTGAGGTCAGGCACAGATGTTGGACAAGATGGACTGACAGTCTCCACTCCAATTCATCTCAAAGGTGTTCTATCAGGTTGAGGTCAGGACTCTGTGCAGGCCAGTCAAGTTCTCCACACCAAACCCGCTCATCATGTCTTTATGGACCTTGCTTTGTGCACTGGTGCACAGTCATGTTGGAATAGGAAGGAGCTATCCCCAAACTGTTTCCACAACTTTGGGAGCATGAAATTGTCCAAACTGTCTTGGTATGCTGAAGCATGAACAGTTCCTTTCACTGGAACTAAGGGGCCAAGCCCAACCCCTGAAAAACAACACCACACCATAATCCCCCCTCCACCAAAATTTACACTTGGCACAATGCAGTCAGGCAATTACTGTTCTCCTGGCAACTGTCAAACCTAGACTCATCCATCGGATCACCAGACAGAAGCACGATTTGTCACTCCAGAGAACAGGTCTCCACTGCACTAGTGTCCAGTGGCGGCGTGCTTTACACCACCGCATCAGATGCTTTGCATTGCACTTGGTGATGTAAGGCTTGGGTGCAGCTGCTCGGCCATGGAAACCCATTCCATGAAGCTCTCTACGCACTGTTCTTGAGCTAATCCAAAAGGCCACATGACGTTTGGTGGTCTGTAGCTACTGACTCAGCAGAAAGTTGGTGACTTCGGCGCACTGTTCGCCTCAGCATGCGCTGACCCCCTCTGTTATCTTAAGTGGCTGAGTTTCTGTTGTTCACAATCGCTTCCTCTTTGTTATAATACCACTAACAGTTGACCGTGGAATATTTAATAGTGAGGAAATTTCATGAATGGACTTATTGCACAGGTGGTAACCTATCACAGTACCACGCTTGAATTCACTGAACTCCTGAGAGCGACCCAGTCTTTCACAAATGTTTATAGAAGCAGTCTGCATGCCTAGGTGCTTGATTTTATACAAATGTGGCCACGGAAGTGATTGGAATACCTGAATTCAATGATTCGGAGGGGTTTCCTAAACATTTGGCAATATAGTATATGTGAGAAAAGCACCAACTCAAATTGGTGCAGCAAGAGAGTAATGTTTAACACTGGCAGTTATAATTTACACATGTTTTCTCAGTGTCTTAACCCGTGTGTGTGTGTGTGTGTGTGTGCATGTGTGTGTGTGTTATTGTAGAACAGCTCTACAATGTGGCCTTTGTCCTCTGTCTAATCAGTATTTGAGTTTGAAGTGCACTAACCCCTTCAAAACACAATGCTTTTCCTGCCTCATCACCAGTCTTATTGTTCATAATTTTTTCAGTCATTTTGTCTATTTTTGCTCACTTTAATCACCACACACTGGTTTCAACACCAAGTCAGACAGCAAGTTAAACATTTAGTCCCTGACTTTGTTAAAGCTTCAAGTTCCAAAGCTTCCTCTCAGCTCACTTAGGCTGAGATTTGGGAGAACTAATCATTGCACAAGCAAAATCAGTAATGTGGTTTATAATACAGGTTTATTGTGACTACACATTTGCTGGTGTCTACACAAAGTTTACCTTTTCATTTTGTACTGCGAGTCACGGGTATATGCAAGTGCGTCACTTTGTGTTGAAAAGTGGTGGCGGCGTAGGGGCTTAAATAAGGGTTGTGAAGAGACACTTAGCTCACGAGACATCACAACACGCAATATTAAGCTTATGAAAATTAGACGAAAAGATCCTTAAACAGTGGTTTTAAAGATATCCTCAATGCCGAGTTATATGAGCAGGGGGTCTGGGGGGGGCCTCCCCCTGGAAATATTGATCATTAAACACTTAATTTCCTGCATTCTGGTGAAAGTTTCTGTACCAATTTATGGTGGAAATGTTTTTATTTATGTAAAAGGAAAATTCAAGCAATACTTGACGTTTCATAATATATAAATATAATAGAATATAAGTAAGTGCAGATCTCAGGCATTCTATGTTGCTTTCAGATCTGTTTTCTCTTGTAGATCAAATTTTCTCTTGTAATATCATCCCTGCTGAGGCAACACACATGCAGGCATGATTTAGTCTCTCTCCTCTTTTGTCAGGGAGAGAACGGAAAATGTGTTAAAAGTTGTTAAAGTTACTGATTGGTGCATGCACGTTTTTCGGCCATTTTATAATCAGTAGCTTGTTTTTTTTTTCTTCTTTTTTTAGACTATGTATTTTAATTGCATTGCATGTTTTTACAAATTTTGCTTTAAAAAAGTGATGGGGACAAAATCAGCCATTTCAAAAAGTGGTGGGGACATAAGGGCTCAGATTAGTGGCATGATGATACATTTGGTGCTGATGCATGAGAACAAGACATGAAGATTTTTAGCACTATTTAAATTAAATATTTGATGCGGAAATATGGAGGTCTGGAGGTCCCCCTGCACAAGATTTTGTGCATTAAACTCGTAATTTCCTGCATCCTGGAGACATTCTGCTCCCATTTACAGTGGAAATGTCTGTTTTTATGAGGGAAAACTATATTGTATTGCATATTTTCTTATTGTGCAAATAAACCATTTCTCAAAGCATTTTCATTTGTTAGTTAAAATTTCTTGGTGCAAGCTATTTTTCAGAACATTTTTAACAAATACTTTCAAAAAGTGATGGGAATAAAATCTTTCAAAATGTGGTGGGGACATGTCCCCAGCATCCCCTGTGTAAATGACCCCTATGGGGTCAGTGCACCAGTTAGGGTCAGACAGCAGAGTGGAGCTGTAGGCTCTTGTTTACTCCCTAAGAGGAGAAAGGGTGTTAAAAGTTTTTTACTAATTTAAGTGTTCAGTTTTGTGTTTTCAGTTAAATCTTCTTACATGCTTGCTTTCTCTTTTAGGAAGTAGTTTTCTGTTGCTGATTGAGTTTAATTTGTTAATAAAACTAATATCATAGCTAGGGAACGTAGCAAATATTTCAAATATGCCCAGCGTAAGATACAGTATACAACTGCCACCAACATGTCATGTGTACAGCCTGTTAAGAGTGCTAAATTAGTTAAATATAATCAAAAACTACAATACAGTCCCATAACATAGAGCAGTGTGTGTGTGTGTTTGCATAAAAATCAAATCCCTCATCTTCAGCTTTGAGTAGGCCTCTCCCTTGCTAGCTTCCCCTGTGCTGGACTGATTGTACAGCTATATACACACATGAGAAGAAGATCAGTAATAAATATGACTAACAATAATACATTTTCTAATTGTATCTCTACATATGATTACCTACTCAGCCCTGCACACTGCCCCTGTCACTGTTTTTTCTGGTTCTATTGTCCTTCTCCTTCTCCTGTGGCTCCTGCAGCTCCTCCTCTTTCTTCTCTCCCTCCTCATCAACGTGACTAGGGTCATCATCACCCTGTACCTCTGCATCACCTCCACTGACCTTAACAGCTAATATAAATACAGACACACAAAGATTCCTCGCTTATAGAAGGATGTTGTGTTGGAGTGATAACACATGCAAACTGATCACTTTTTGATATACAATATGTATCCCTATGGAGTCTAAAATGTACCCCAAACCAGGTAATTCTCTACGGGCCTAAATATCTTATTGGATGTTGAACTCTAATGCTTAACTAAGGAATGTTGTCACATGTTATTATTTCTGATCGGATTAGTCTTTCTAAAACAAAACAAAGCTAATCTTGACCTTGTAGATAGACCACAGAGTTCAGACTTATCAAGGCAGCTGTGTCAGTCTAGTCAACCAAACAGACAGGGAAGAGAGACAGAGTTTAACTTTGGAGAGTCACTGGCTGTGATCTTTGCCTTAGTTTAGCTCTGCAAATAACCCTAAACCTGACCTGGGGAAACCCTGTGTGACTTTACCTTTAAAGAGATAAATTTCCCTCATGAGCACTACAACACAAAGAAGCAGCTGTGGCTGAGGTATGGCATTAGTTTTGCAGGTGTTTGGCCATAAACCAAAGTGTTGGAAAAATAAAAAGGTTAAGGGATCACTACAGTTATTACATTTCATCCTGAGGGAAACAAGAATGTTTAAGATGTAGGCTGAATTGACTGTAAATGTAACTGGTATTTTCCTTAAAGCTATGATAAAGTGAACTGCAAAGTGTTGGTAAGACAATGTCATACTGAGCCACTAGCAAGCTAATGTGTATGTGCACAGGGACACTCGTGCACTTATACAGAGGTGAAATATTACACCCAGATGAGATGACAAGTGCCTGGCTAAAAGATTGCTTTTTAGGTGAGGTCCGACAAATCTTGACACTCTGCTGAACCAGTTTGGGAGAACAATAGAGCACCTTATCTGATATAAGAGGAAGCCAATAAAACATGACTAGGCAATCTGTGCCATGTGATATGCGTGTCTGGTCATGCCCTACTTCCCTGCTGAAAACCACATTCAAATAATCTCTCTTCTAAATTACAACCTAAGTCCTTCTAAATTAGCTGCTCTGCTGTTAGCTTTAACAGGAATGCAGTAAGTGTAGAGCATTATCGCTTTTTAAGCTTTGTAAGAAAGCAGCTCAGTTTAAAGGTGAATTGTGTGCCCATCATTTAATTTCATTCTACAATGACTGCTCTCGGGGTAAAACTTTTGCGGTAACGTTATTCAAGTGATGCATTTTGGACCATTAACGGTTATATTACACAAGAGTAAAAAACACAAATGTGCTATTTAGGCGATACATCTGATGAAATCTCTGGGGACCCAAATAAATAATTCGGAGCAAGCTGTAATTAAACATGAACAAAATTAGATCCTAAAGATTTTAATTTAAACATGAAAAGTTTGATCTCATGAAATACATGACAACCACAGTATTTAATGTGGTTAGCATTATTTAATTTAATCCCCAATCCTTTTTGAATATTAGCTCAGGCTGTGACGGGAGAAGCTGCGAACCAACACGCTCCAGACTATAAGAACCTCTGGTTTAAAGAATTTGATTCAATAATGTGAGCAAACATGCTTCACCAGGCAGTGCTCTTATCTGTCATTTTAGATGAGCAGATGTATAACCATTGGCTGTTCTAAAGGGGGGAGGAGGGGGTTCCAGTGCCCCCATAATAATAAGCCCCGTCTGGCCCCCCTAACTGTGGCAAATTTTTTGTAAGGTGGAATACAAAAATTTAATAAGTATATATAATAAATAATCATGTTGTATAGTCAGACTATTTGAGGTGACAGACCTACTGGCTTATTCTCTGGATAATAAGTGTAACGGGGTTGAACTATATAATTCCCCTTGCAGGCCTACTTTGTGGTTTGTTCATTGGTACTGTCTGCAAGTAAGCAAAGAACGACACCCTGTGGTTAACTGTGGTGTGCTTGCTGTCTTGAGACGCAGTGTGCGCCCAATAAGGTCCAGTTGCAGCCAGTAGACATGCCCCCCGAAGCCTCGCCCCCTCACGCCTAGGACCCTGATCTACAAGCTGCAGCAAGACGCTTCTCCATGTGCCACCATTGTCTTAGTCTGTAAACACCACACTAAGGGTAGGTTTTGTGTCCCTACATTGGTGTAAACATTGCATACTTTTATTTTTAATGTGTAGTGCATGTTTAATGCGCAGTGTTAATGTATGGCTACATGTGCTGGTTTTCACAACAGGACTGTTAACTGTGATAAGTAGCAGCTAGCTAACATATTGTATTGTTTAGTGTGTGCACGGGGCACTGACTACTCTAACTCCAGAAAGTGCATTGTTTCCCAGATTTTGCAATAACTTATATAGCCCCCGCGACCCTGTACGCAGGATAAGCGGTTGACGATGGATGGATGGATGGACTTATATCGCCATTGGTTATTCAACACAACGCAGACCTCAACTGTTACATAACTGTATAGATAGAAACAGATCTTTGCTAATTGAGTTGTATACAGGATTGTTTATTTTTTGTTTCTTATATAGTTTGCAAATATTGTCTTATGAAAATCACATGCAAAAACTCATCAGTCCTAAAGGTTGATCTCAATACCACAAGTAGGTAACACGGCCACACTGAAAACTATTACATGGGTCGACAAAATGATGTATGTAGTACATGGAAAAATAAACTGTAAGGACTTTATTAAGTCTCAAGCAACTTCAGTCTTCTACTACTGTAATTGTATATGACATCACCAGCTAACAAAGCATGCCATGGCAGAAAGGAAGCACTCCAGATGACCTACTGGTCTACATAAGGACACACCACATGACTTCCTGAGTTAGACCAGTTAGGTTGATCAGAGTCCTGTGCTGCTGTCTTCAAAACCAAAAGAGGGGCACAAGTAAAGGGAGTAAGGATTTTGGCATTGGGTAGGGAATGTGCTGCATCATGAGGCAAAGATTAACAACAACAATGAACATGCATGACCCCACTGAGACACACACACACACACAGACTGCTTATAAGGGGGGAAACACGAATATTCCCTTTGGTCAGTGAGATCTGACAAGGACCATATTATATTTATCTCAATTAAACCATCTCAATAAATGTAAAACTAATGCAACGTTAAGACATTATGTGTACTTCAAAATTAATCCAACTTTCTTTTATTTTTTCACAAATGACTGTTTCACTTGCCCTAACTAGTGCCCTATATATTAACAGCCTTGGCCATCATAACACACATTACAGCAGGAGGAATGTGACACCACAGAGCACGACATGGCCAACTAAAGGCTTACTGCACACAAGGATTTCTAACAGGCACAGTAATATGAGTAGTGAAGCCTGTCCTCCATGAATACTGCTGCAAACAGCTGTAGCCTGTTGTTCAGGCCTGCACTTAACTCTACACACCGGAGGAGGGTTACAAACTCACTGTTCCCTTTAGCTCCTCACCTTGAGGAGATCCAGAGGATGCGTGCAGCAGGCGGCTCCACAGGACGCAAGCCCCCGAAATACCACCGCGACATCCGTTTCTCGGTCATTATTACGTGCACTGCGGTAGCCCGACGCAGATATAGCGGTATTTCCTTCCTCCCGGTCCGCCTCGACACGCTGTCGTCTTCCTGGCTTGCAGGGTGCAGCTGGCAGTAACTTGTGGTCTACAGGACACGGGTGACCTCGTTAATCTTCAAACATTTCAATAAGAGACAGCGCCACGGTAAGAAGGACTTTAGGCTCCAGCAGCATCGCACGCACTCACTCCACATAGCGTGCGTGCATGCATGTAAAAGACTGTATGTGCGCGCACTGTCTGCTGCGTTTGGCCCACGATGTGCGGAAGCAGCTGTAGCCAGTGGAGAAGAGCGCAGCCAATTGCCACCGTGGACGACGGAGCTGCCTATCCGCTTCGAGATCCAAAGGTCGATGGCGGAGCATGAGACTGTTAAAGGCACGAGCAGGACAAACTCACACAGCCCACTTTCTCCACTACTATCTGTCATGCGGGTTTTAAAGTAACACGCATCCGCTCCGCAGCTGCAGACCTATGCTGCAGACAGGCCAAATATTGACTCTGTCTCTTTAAGAGGACAATATGACTCTAAAGCAAACAGAAACTTCATCAGTCCACCAGGAACAAAAAAACGTGGTCTTTGTGAAGATTAACCAAGTACACATAAGTGTTTCTATGTGTGTTGTTTTCTGGGTGACCAAACAATACATTTTTCCAAACGTAGGCCTATCATCAATGTTTTCAGAAATAAAGGCGCATAAGTTTTGCGAGAAAGTCTACAGAAACTACAATTCACATCAATGTCTTTTTTTAAATCTTTTCTAAACATAGTTTTTAGCTGGATAGAATTAATGAATTAGCTTAAAAGAATTTATTAACTTTATTGGTGATTAAGTATCAATTCGTTTGAAGATATGACTACTTCCCAACTATATCATCCACAAATGGATTTCAGTATTATATCACATATGGTACTGTAGTAGTAATAGCTCTTTGGAACAGATCTGTTGCTGTTACCCATAGAACTGGAAAAGCACATTTTACCTGTGGGAGTGTTGGTTAGAGTAAATTCTTGATAAGTAAATAGAAGACCATTGCGGGTAAATGACCTACCAACACAATGTTATTGTTAAACCAATATTCCAAATAGGGAGACTTGTGTTTATATAAAAAGTCCTTTTTATTCCATATAAATTAATTATGAGGTGAAAATGTGCTTGTAGATGAGAGACCATGACAAGAAAGCCTGGCTTTGAAAGACAGATATTTGTACAGGTCTATATCATAGTTACAAACTAAAAGCAAGTTGTAGTTACCCAGCTTGGATAATACATGAAGGTGTATTAAAAAAATCCTAATGGAGGTAGGGTAGAGGTAGTTTCTATAAGATTGTCGTCAGTTTATAAATATATTATTTAAAGTAAAAACAAAAATAAAAAATGAAGCCCACCATTTCCACACAAGTTCATGAGAACAGTTTTCTTCAAGTAATGTGTTCTGTTTTTCTGTGTAAAATTGAGAAGCATTCTGTCTTTTAGTAGTTTATCATCAAGATGCAGAACTGAGGCTGCATAGGTCAATCACAAGATTCTCTCTGCTCTTAACAGATTCCTTAAGAGCCACTGGTTACATTTTATTTTGAGTTTTTACATGATAGGATTAAAATTTAAGGTGATTCTCCTCGGTTGGCTTAGTAATTAATATTCCTTAAAATGGTATGTAATTTTTTATTGGAATATTACAAAGAAATTTAGATCTCTCTTTAATGGCTATACATTTACATTTATGTACATTCAAGTACAAACCAGAAGCCTTTGAGAACTCCTTGATTATATCAGTTTCCACGGAGATTTGTTTATCATTTTTCAAGAATAATTTGGTGTCATCTGCCAACTGAGTTATGATTAATTCTCTGCCAATAAGAGATACCTTTCACAGCACTATTTAATATATTCTGCCAAACGCTGAGCTGAGGAAGAGGTACAGGGAGGTGGGGCAACTCTCTGGCTAATGCCTCTGGACAGATTAAATCCAGGGGATGTACCACCCATTACTTTAACAGAACTGTTACTATTCTTATAAAGAGTTACAAGCTGTACAGAAAAAATGACCAGAGCCAAATTTCTTTAAAGATTCTAAGATAAACTGATGCACCACTGAATCAAAAGCTTTATAAAAAAAAAAACTAAAACTAGAATGAATCCATTATCATCAATCAATTCTGAGTAATCCATAATGTCCAAGACAAGTCTAACATTGTTTATAATATGTATGTTGTCAGTACGTTAGCAAATGATTTATATAATTCTGAAGTCAGTCCATCAGTACCTGTTGATTTGTTGTTTGTTAGAAGATTAATTGCTTTCTTAATCTCCTCAAGCGTGATGGGTTTATTAAATAATTCCATTTCATTCTTATTAATAGATTTAACTGTCAGAAAGGTGATGATTCTTTGCAAAAATATAGAGCTATAAAAATCTCTGTAAAAGTTACCACAGTTACAAGATATTACTTTGAAGTCATGTAACAATCCCATTCATATTTAGTCTATTACAATTTTTATTAGAATTATGTATTAAGTGTGTTTTTTTCTCCTTCTCATTCTTCAAGCCATTTTGCTCTAGATCTTATAAATTCCCCTTTCATCTAGTTTTAATGTGAGGTAACTACGTCCATTTCTTCCCCCTAATAGTGTATTAGGGTTCTTTTGAGATAAAAGGGTGATCTTTGTTATTACTTTATCCTCTTCAGCGCTTCTTGATTCAGTTTACCCAAAATACACTTAATCTCCTCCTATTGTGGCATATGGGATTTATGCAACCATTCTACCAATACGTTCTCTAAAGAAGAAGAAGGTTATCATTTCCCATTTTTGTGTTGGATCGATCCGTAGTTTTGTTAGGGTTAAATTAATTTTAAAATGTGCTACTTTGCTCTGATCCAGCTGCCTCTTTCTGTCTGTGGGTAATCACCAGAGCTGAGTTCAGCGCCGACATAACGTAGGCAGCTGAATTACTGAAGCTCATAGGTGTCATTTACACTGTGGATGTCCCCATCACTTTTTGAAATGGCTGATTTTGTCCCCATCACTTTTTGAAGCATTTCTTTAAAAAGTTCTGAAAAATAGTTTGCAGTAAGAAATGTTAACTAACAAATGAAAAAGCAATAAGAAAACATGCAGAGGAATTTAGATATAGTTTCCCTTCATGTAAAAAAAATGCAGGAATTCTCTCCAGAATGCAGAAAATTACGAGTTTAATGCTCAATATCTTCTGACTCCCCGCTCATATACTGTTTTTCAACATCAGATATTTGTTCTAATTAGTGCTACAAATCTTCTCATCTTATTCTCGTGGATCACCACGTGTCATGAGGAAAAAAACATCCCCCCTCTGTTTTTTGACACAAATCGCACCCTGATTATGAAGACTAGATCTTCAGCAAAGAAACACATAAAATGGTAATGATTTAAAATGAAACATGGTCCGAAAATACTTCTCATTCTGGTGTGTCAGATCGTAATGTGCTTGTGGCTGCCCCCTTTGTTCAACAGTGGAATAACACCCGTCACAAAAGCTTGGTCTTCATCAGCCACTTTCCTAACTTCCCCTCGTTCCTGTTGGTTTAAAAAGGATTTTAAGTAATTAGTTTCAAGTTGGCAGTTAAGAGTTGACAAGATGAAAGAAAGAAAGGGAACTACTTGCAGCACAGGAACCCCGATAAGTACTTGGCCGCCACCTTAACTCAGCTAGGGTGCCCCATGCTTTCCTTAACTGTCTCCCAAGCCTGGGATGTGTCTTCAGAATCAGAATCAGAATAAGAAAGCTTTATTGTCATTCAACGTGGTTCAACGAGATTTTGAGTGCAACTCCCTCAGTGAAAATAAGATAAAAGACATAAGGGTAATATAAATAATCGACAGAAATTCACATAAACTTGAATTAGCAGGATAAAAGGATATTGCACAGTCCATGTATCAAAATAAATATTGCACAGTTAATGTAATATAATAGTAATAAACTCTAAAAACATTGCACAAGTTCCAGTGGCCATCATAGCACTCAGCCATGATACTAAGTAGTCCCAAGTTCGTCACCCTGTTTTATTGTTATAGACTAGAATAGTTATAGACTTGTTGTTCATTTCAAGAAAGAGGAACTTTCGGCACAATACAGAGAGCAGTAGGTCCTTTGCATGCCATCCTTTTGCCTTATGTCCTTAAAAACAAGTCTAAATATGTTCTTTTGTGTTGTGCAGAGTAAGCAGGGTGGCATGCGTGCAAGACTGCACAGAGACACAGTTCCTTTCTTGGCTTACTGTCAG